>NC_048417.1:26784184-26798709 GCF_013103735.1 Etheostoma cragini | reverse complement strand
TCCCTTTAGTTTTATTATATTCTTGATTATATAATAGATAAATCTGACAACTATGTGACTAACTACTACTCCCTAACAGTATTCAATTATATGCCCTAACTAGTGTATCAAAATAAGTCCCCACCTGTCTAAAACTATTATTACAGCAAAACCAAGAGAGACAAGGTAAAGAGAGCTCCAGCCCGGTCGGGCTAGAACTCTCCCCAACCGGATCGGGCTGTATGCCAAGTCTCCCTTTAGTTTTATTATATTCTTGATTATATGATAGATAAATCTGAAAACTATGTGACTAACTATTACTCTCTAACAATATTCGATTCTATGCCCTAACTATAGGCTTTATCAAAAAGGAAAGTCTTAAGCCTACTCTTAAATGTGGAGACGGTGTCTGCCTCCCGGACCCAAACTTGAACCTGGTTCCACAGGAGAGGAGCCTGATAGCTGAACGCTCTAGCTCCCGTTCTACTTTTAGATCTTTGTATGTGGAGGGGTTAGAGTGGAGGGGTTAGAGTGGAGGTATACATGGTCCTTTACTTGAAGTCTTCTGGTACTGAGGGCAAGTCCTAAAAAACTGGGCAACATCAGCCTGCAAACCAAGCCAGTGAAAGTACAATCTAAGGCGAGCCAAGGTATTGTGCTTCCCTAGGTGGCCAGCCCAGGGAACAGAGTGACCCAAGATAAGTACAGTGTTTTGGGCCACCTTGGGCATGATAGAGCATACCATTCTGGAGGAAATACTCCTCCCCGGCACTGTACTCAAACTCACTCTTGACCTCTCTCTCTTTAGCACTGCCCATTAAAGTCACTAGGCTGTAGTCATCGTGTTGCATCTGAACATTGTCTGACGATATCTCAAAACCTAGTGGCAAGTCTGAAGCAACTGGGGATTTTATGACAGTGTGCTGGAACCTCTCCTGCCTTTTTTTGTCTGTGTGACTTCCACGGCTTCTCTGGTTGAGTGTTCAGATCTGCATCATAAAAAGGCAGGGCACTGAGGGTAACAGAGGGCTCATCTACCATCTTGGCCTGGGCTCTGGTTACAGCAACATTGCAACTTTACGATTGGTTCAACAAATCAAATAAGACTGGCAGGTCACTTTCCAGCACTACTGGGAAAGGAAGGTTGTCAGCAACTCCAATGTTCAGTAGGTAGGGTTGTCCTTCAATGTAAACATCAGCAGTGGGGTAAGGTTTCTTATCACCATGTACACGGCAGACAGGAATGGTTTCAAGGGCACACATAACATTAGCTGGTACAAACTGCCTGTGCACCAGGGTCTGATCACTACCAGAGTCAATTAGGGCATTCAGAGCTTTACCGTTAACTTTGAACTTTTTCATCTTCATGGATTGATTGCTATAACATTTATGTAAAATTTTCAATGGCACAACACAGATCTGAGTGAGCATAGCGGATCGTGTCCCGGCGGTAGTTGTTCATTGCATGGTGACCACAACAAAATACAGTAACCTTCTCTGCTGCTTGTATTATTTTGCGAAGCAGTAATTAAAAAAAAAACTTAGCAAAATGTCCCCAATGAAAGGGAAAATTCCAGTACCCTGGAGATCCAAGATCTCAAGAGTTTTGAGTGACCAAGTTTAATTGGATTGAACTCTGGTGGAAGTGAATGTCAAATTGCACCTGGAATCGAGTAAGCTTCCCGTATGCGTGAGATCACAACAGGATACACAACCTTTTCCATTTGTATTCATGTGTGTTATCTGATGCAAAGCTTTCTCATTTCACAATCATATCTAACTTAAATATGGTGACGGCCCACTGCCGACCAGTCAGGTGAAAGTTGCGGGTATTTTTTCACAAGGCGCGTCTTTGCAGCGTTTGGGAGGGGACGTGAGCCACACAAGCAATCACGGCTATTCAAGTCAATGCTTGATCTTCCACCAGCTGCATCACAGGGTGTCCCCGTTAATTGTCTCTCCGCTCCGATAAAGATACGCCCCAGATCAGAAAAGTCCTCTGTCTGATCCAGTTGTTCTTTTGACCCATCCAGCACCCCAACCTGCCATCTTTTTCAGAATTTGGCTCTCTTATTCTTCGTGAACTTATGTCCTGCACCTTCGGGTGAGCTACAGCCGCTGTACAACTCTAACTCTCTTTACCTTACAAATCATCTACTATATTCACCAGCTAGTCTCTAACTTCATCTATTTGCTGCTGAGTTTTTGGAGAGTACTAAAAAAAGAACGCTGACAGTACTGTGAGAGTGAACAAAACGTTAATGTTTTAGCTCTTAAAAACCCCCCAAAAGTGAGTAAAAAACACTCTTTAGATATTAGAGGAGCTGCAGAGTCGGGAGATAATTGTTGTGGCTCTGCTGCCATTTGTGTCCATTCCCCCTTTTCCCTGTGTGTCTGTGTCCATGTCGTCTTTCTACCATTTGAGGGCGCTCTACGGGGAACGGGGTCTACCATCACAGCTAAACCACATCATCATCATCCGTCTACCTGCACAGCTGCTTCACATCATCATAACCTCCACCGCAGTATTTAAACCAGGGCTGACCACCTCTTCAGCGCCAGTTTGTTACATACCTCTACGTGGTAACTAGGCCAGTCATCCAGTGAATGTTTCTCGTAAAACTATTTACTACGTTGACTAAACCTTGTCTTTACGTCACAGATTCCGTGTTCCGTCACCTCTCTGTGCAGCTTCCCCAGACGCGCTCCATCTGGATTCCCAACTACACCTTCACATTCACCGTCTCCTGTTCCTTGGTTTTTATGTGTTTTTGGATTAAACCTTTTTTGTTACCTTTTCTTGTCGTCCTGTGTTGTTCTGTGTCCGGGTCCGACTGAAACCCCAACAATAATTCTCTGTTGATTTGGGACTGGCAGCGACCCCACTCACATTACACATGCTAATTAAATCCCTTTTGTTATTAAAGATCTGGACAATTTCTGTAAAGTAAATGATTGTGCTCATGTCAGAAACAATATCGAAAAAATAATGAAAAAAACAGTCTTGTTCAGTGATTATTGCATCACATGTTGATGGGTTCATGCTGATGCTTGTTTGTCTCAACACCTCTGATTGCAGTAACAGCTCATTGGTCGAGATGTCATCATCAGTTGTCGCCAACTGTCCTGTTAATGTCTTTTTTTACTTTTCTTTGACCTCATCCACATCCTCAACTTTCTGTTGGTTGATTATTTTATCTGGCCTCTTCGCCCCAATGATGTGCCCCCACCTTGTTGAGCTCATTTTTAGAAAATGACAAACTTGGTAAGAATGTGGAAAGAATGACACTATGTCGAAAAAATCACAGAGTAACTTTATTCTCGTTGGCCGGGCTTTGACATCGGTCGCCTGGTACACGTCTGGCTGCATCATATGAGGAGCCATCATTAATTTTTTATCTGGGCCACCGATATTTAGGCTGCTGAGTCCTTTGTAGTAAGTGTTGAAATGATTGAAGAGTCCATGGTTTATATCCAAGCTGAATGGGTTTATTTTATAAACCTCTATTGGGAATACTGAACAGACCGTACAGATAACATGGTGGGAGCTATACACCTACTGAACTAGTAACCCACTGCGCATGCGCACTCCCTGGAGGTACGGTGTCTCTTGGTGTCCATATGGAACGCAAACATATCATTCACAGAATGATCTACAGTAAGTATTCTCCAGGACAAGTAATTAGTTCAAGAATCGGAACATATCAATTATTTTAGTGTTACCTGTGTTGCTTGTTAATAAAGTTAATAATATGGCCTAATCAGATCCTACAGTGCTTTGTGAAAATAATATTGCAAAATCAGGATGCCTTCAGGATGTTATAACCTGGATGACCTTTAATTTTGTAATGTTAAACTGAAGTTATTCTTCTGGGGACCCAGCACCTCCGTGACGCATTATCCAAAGATCACGGCGGCTGTGGCTCAGTGGTGGAGCGGTTGCCTGCCAATCGGAAAGTTGGTGGTTCGATCCCTGCCCCTGCAGTCATTGTCGAAGTGTCCTTGGGCAAGACACTGAACCCCGAGTTGCTGTGCATCGGAGTGTGAATGTGTGTGAATGTTTATCTGATGAGCAGGTGGCACCTTGTACGGCAGCCCCGGCCACAGTGTATGAATGTGTGTGAATGGTGAATGTTTCCTGTAGATGTAAAAGCGCTTTGAGCAGTTGTTAAGACTGGAAAAGCGCTATATAAATACAGCACATTTACATTTACATCACCCTGGCCTCCAGCACCCCTGTGAGGAATCTTGGACTTATCTTTGATCAGGACATGTTGTTTAATTCTCACACAAAGCAAATTTCATGGACCGCCTTCTTTCACCTATGTAATACTGCAAAAATCAGGAATATCCTTTCTAAAAAATATGCAGAAAACCTTGTCCATGCATTTGTTACTTCTAGGCTCCATAAGTCCATAAAGACTCTTTAACCAGGAAAAGAGATCACATCTCTCCTGTTTTAGCTTCTCTGTAAAATCCAGACTAGAACTTAAAATCCATCTTCTCACCTACAACGCTCTTCAAGGTCAGAGTTATTCCACAAATAAGGTAAAGTTCATGTAAACAGTAAAATTTTCATTAAATTTCCTGTTAGTTTCAAGCAAGATCGGTGGTAACTATATTAATACAGATGGATTAAACATAGTCCTTACATTTTTAATAAAGTGTTAAAAGATGATTTGATAGACATAGATCAGGTATTGCAAAGAACTGTTATTTAATAGTTTGACAACATTATGATCTGTTCACAGGATGAGTAAACATTGAGGTGATGATCTCACAGAGTGAGACAATAAAGAGGGATTATAAAACTCCATGCTTTATTCCGGGGTGCTCCATGATTAATGCTGGGACGTTTGTCATTTCATTGTGTTCACTGAATAGGATCTACATAAAGTTGATCCCACGGGTGTGGGATCAAAAGAGGGAATGTTGGGATTTAAAATCTTATATGTGTTTAAATAGTTTGTGTGATTTGCGTTATAAATCTAAGCTAAAAGGTAAAAGCGTTATTTCGACATAAATGAAGACATTAAGGCATTAAGTTTGTTGTTATAAGTATATAGTTTTTTGTTTGTTATATTAAGTTGTTTTGCAATACTTCTCTTTTATAATATAAGATGTTCTGCTACATTTTGTTATAATCCAGCTCTCCTAAATGTGTCAGAAGTAGAATTGATTGTTAGGGATGCTCCCTTAGTCTGGTTTCAGCCTTTTACCCCCACTGATTTTTTTCCTGTACTGAGGGTAATAAACCTTAAGTCACACTCCAATTGAAAGATAACGAATAGGCACACACACACACACCACTGTGGCCAAGAGACCCCACCCTTTGAGAATAAGACCATGGGGTCCAGGAGCAGAGAGTCAGACAAATTTGGGGGAGAGCCGTGTTAGATTGACTCTGTATTTGTCTCTAGGATATCCTATGTAATAAAATGGATTCACACATCCACATCTGAGATTTTGACTACTAATTGAATGAACCCTGAGATGGAGCATGATTTAGCTCCAACATCAGGCACCATCTTATCTTAAAGAGCTCATAGTACCTTACTACCCCACCAGAGAGAAGGCTATAAGAACATAGCAAAGGGTTCTCAGATGCCAATATCCTCTGTTTAGAATGTATTTAAGAAATGGCCGTCATCAGTGAGTGGGAGTTAAAGCGAGATCGGGAAGACCAAGAAAAATATCAGACAGAACAGCTCGCAGGATTGTGAGAAAAGCAAGTCCAAACCCATGTTTGACTGCACGATCCATCCAGAAAGACCTGCAGACACTGGCGTTGTGGTACACAATTCCACTATAAAGAGATACTTGTACAAATATGGTGTTCATTTAAGAGTCATCAGAATAAAACCTCTTCTACATACTCACCACAAAAATCAGCGTTTGAAGTTTGCAAATGAACATATAGACAAGCCTGATGCATTGTGGGAACAAGTTCTGTGGACCGATGAGGTTAAAATAGAAATATTTGGCCGGACTGAACAAAGGTACGTTTGGAGAAGAAAGGGCACAGAATTTAATGGAAAGAACCTCTGTCCAACTGTTAAGCATGGGGGGATCAATCATGCTTTGGGCTTGTATGGCAGCCAGTGGCACAGGGAACATGTCACAAATATAAGGAAAAATTGATTCAATAAAAATGTCAGCATATTTTGGACGCTAGCTTGATGCCATCTGTGAAAAAGCTGAAGTTAAAGAGAGGATAGCTTCTACAAATGGATAATGATCCCAAACACCCCTCAAAATCCATGATGGATTACATCGAGAGGCATAAACTTAAGGTTTTGCCATGGCCTTCATAATCTCCTTACTCAACACAATGTGAAATCATTGGATAGACCTTAAAAGAGCAGTGCGTGACCGACATTTCAGAAATCTCAGAGAACTGGAAGACTTTCGGAAGGAAGAATGGGCGAGGATACCTCAAACAAGAATTGAAAGACTCTTGGCTGGCTATAAGTAGTGTTTCTAAGCTGTGATACTTGCCAAAGGGGGGGCACAAGGTATTAACAGGGTGTCCAAACTTTTGCAGATGCCATTTTTTTGTTTGCTGTTATTTTGAAAGCGTAAATGATGGAAATAAAATCTAACTTTTTGTGACAAAATATACAAATGTCTAATCTGTCCTTTTATGTCTTTTGGAGATTGATTGATTTGATCTTTTCTTGGCTTCTTTATAAAGATTAATAAAAAAAATTACCTGGGGTGCCACAACTTTTGAACCCCAATGTATAAATGGTGGATGAGAACGTCTAGTTTGAACCTGCCGGACCATCTCAGAACTTTCCCCCAAAACTTTTTTGTTCCCAGTCCATCACAGCTGACAAGGCTGAAACCAACATTGATTGCCCATGACATCCCTCAGACGGCACATAATTAAAAACCAGCATCATTATGTAAGGGCATTATTACCACATGGCTCAGGAATACTTTGGAAATCCATTGTCAGTTAACACAGTTCATCGCTATATCTACAAGTGCAAGGTAAAACTCTACCATGCAAAGTGATAGCCATATATTAACGACACCCAATAACGCCACTGGCTTCTCCGGGCTCGAGCTCATCTGAGATGGACTGACGCAAAGTGGAAAAGTGTACTGTGATGTGACGAGTCCACATTTCAAATTGTTTTTGGAAATCATGGACATCATGTCCCCCAGGCCAAAGAGGTAAAGGACCATCCATATTGTTATCAGCGCAAAGTTTGAAAGCCAGCATCGGTGATTAGGGTGTGTTATTGCCCATGGCATGGGTAACTTGCACATTTGTGAAGGCACCATTAATGCTGAAAGGTACAGGAAGTTTTAGAGATACTTTCGAGCAAATGTGCTGCCATCCAAGCAACGTCTTTTTAATGGACATTGCTGATTATTTCAACAAAACAATGCAAAGCCACATTCTGCACATGTTACAACATGACCTTACTTCCTGCTTTTCTCCCTTCAAAATAGCTTTGGCCAGTATTCCGTACATTCTGGTACACTCCGACTACAACCGTTACTACAACCCTAACCCTATTTACCTGCTAAATCATCCACAACGTTCACCAGATTGTCTCTAACTGTGTCTATGTGTTGCAGAGCAGCACTGCACTTAACTACAGTGAGTATTTAAAGAGTTCTAAAAAAAAGTAGCTTATGAAAACAGTGAGAATGAAGAAAATAGTAATGTGTTGGCCCTTAAAAAAAACAAAACTCAGTATGTTAAAAGCCCTTTGTGAAGCTGAGAAGATCTGCAGAGGCAGGAGATAATTCTCTGTGAATTTGTGACTGACAGCAACCTATCTGACATCACACATGGTAATTGAGTTCCTTTGATTATTAAAGATCTAAAACATTCCAATTGATTAAATTATTGTACTTATGGCAGACACAATATCAACTAAAAACCTCACTGTTCAGTAATGATTGCATCAGATTTTGTTTTTTTTCATGCTGTCTTCACACCTTTGATTGCAGTGACACCTCATTGGTCGAGATGTCATCATCTGACTAACCCGTACAGGTGTGAACAAACTTCCTGTCCAGGGGGGTTCAGCACACCGCCTTTAGGAGCCACTAATGGGCTGCAAAACATCGTTCATAGAGAGGCAGAAATCTCCCGGGACCTTGTGTGTATGACAAGGATCACTAAACAGGCAAATTAAGCAAATGGTAATTTTATTTCATATTTATTTTAAAATAATAAGAAAAAATTCACTTATCTTGTCAAATAAACACTTGTATGATGGTATATTGAGAGGTCCAGAGCTAGTAGCAACACTCTCATATTTTTGCAGACTACTTCATCTACTTCTGCACTCCACCAACCCTCCCCATTTTCCCCAGGAGACTGCTGTTTTTCATTGCCCTCTGCTGGTTTCCTCCTGTGGTGAAACCTCTCCTGTATTTCTCCAAATTTATGATACATTTTCAAAATGTTTTCCTTTTCTTCATGTTGACCTTTTTTTGCCAGTCTCCAGACCTAAACCCAATAAAGAATCTTTGGAGGGAGCTACAACTCTGTGTTTCTTAGAGTTAGCCCAGAAACCTGACTGATCTAGAGAAGATCTGAGGGGAGGAGTGGGCCAAAATCCCTTCAGCAGTGTGTGCTAAACTGGTGAAAAACTACAGGAAACGTTTGACCTCTGGAATTGCAAACAAAGGCTACTGTACCAAATATCAACATTGATTATCTCAGGTGTTCAAATACTTATTTGCAGCTGTATCATACAAATAAATAGTTAAAAAAATCATACATTGTGATTTCTGGATTTTTAGATTATGTCACACACAGTGGACTTGCACCTACGATGACAATTTCAGACCCCTCCATGATTTCTAAGTGGGAGAACTTACAAAATAGCAGGGTGTTCAAATACTTATTTTCCTCACTGTAGCTATTAGACGATGGACATTAACCAATCAGATTGCATGATTTTAAGCTTTTTATATATTTATACATATACATATATACTGTATGTATAAACCCTTTGGGATACTTGTGCCTTGTGAGATGTGAGTAGAAAATATATACAGTGTAAGCGAAAAAAATATACCAGGGCAGTTGACTTGAAATAATACACATGAGGTTCACGGGGGACCTGGAGCACAACACAACATGCTTACTTGTGATGCGAAGGACAATACAAGGGTTATAGGATGCCTTTTGCAGTCGGCAGGATTCAAACTGTGCAGGGAGACTCCAATGGATTTCTAGTCCATGGCCTTAACCACTCGGCCACGACAAATGTTCAAAACCTATTCAATTGGATTAGTAATACCAGACACAGGGAAAGTGGAAATCACAGTGCACTGCCTTTGTCTGTGGATTGTTGTTATGGCAGGTTGATTGATTGATATGCCCCCCTATTTGTACCATAACAGAGATCTAATGTTTTTTCAAACCTGGTTGGGCAAGTAACTTTACAATTGAAGTTATTCATGGAATTTTCTAGGAACACATAATTACAATTTCGAAACACGAAGTCTGGGCCTTCTGGGAAAGTTGACTGTGATTTTGGCATTAATTACCATAAATGCAAGGAGGTTACGACAACCCACAACACTGTGCTACACAAATTTTAATCAATCAATCAATCAAACTATTTCTAAAGCACAATTAAAAACAACCAGGTTGACCATTAAATAGACAATACAACACCAGACTAATACAACATACAGTTCTAGTGCAGGATTAAAAGCCAAGCAAAAAAAATGTGTTTGAAGTCGCGATCTAAAAAGCGAAAGGCTGGGGGCCAGTCTGACACGAAGAGGCAATTCATTCCACAGTCTCGTGGCTGCGGCTGAGAAAGCTCGATCCCCTCTGCTCTTGAGTTGTGTTTTAGGGACAACAAGAAGAGACTGGTTCGCAGGCCTTAGTGACCTTGACGGAGCATGTGGCTTCAACAGATCAGTGACGTAGACTGGAGCCAGTCCACGAAGGGCTTAAAAAACAAACAATAGAATCTTAAAATCAGTCCTAAAAGGAACTTGGAGCCAGTGAAGAGAGGCAAGAACAGGGGTGATGTGATCTCGCTTACAAGTTCCAGTGAGGAGACGAGCGGCAGCATTTTGATCCAGTTGTAGTCGAGAGAGGGAGGCCTCACTAACACCTACATACAGAGCATTACAATAGTCAAGGTGTGTTGTGATAAATTCAATTTCAATTTCAATGTCAATTTATTTATAGTATCAATTCATAACAAGAGTTATCTCAAGACACTATACAGATAGACATGCATGTATCTCTCAAAGTCTGTGAAGGAGAAAAAGGCCTTAAGGTTCGTAAGAAGCATAAGTTGAAAGAAATTTGCTTTCACAACAGAATTGATCTGCTTCTCCATTTTAAAATCCCAATCCATTTTTACTCCCAGTTTGGTACAACAGACTTGACATAAGGTTGTAAAATTTGCTCAAATCTTTCCAATTCTTGAGTAAAGTTATTCTTCCACTTTATTGCTTTTGTAATACCTGCTGAAGATGCCTGGGACTGAATCCCAGCCATCAACTTTTTCAAAGCACGCACTCTACCACTGAGCTACCTCTCGTGAAATCTTTAACATTTTTTGACTTTTTTTCTGAGATCACTGAATAAAAGCAGAAACCTAGGAAAAACATGTAATTTTAATGTTGTATATGGTCAAACCTGTAAATGCAACTGGCTGGAAATCAAACCTGGGCAAAACACTTGACCTAACCACGACAACCTCCGTGCTATACCAATTGCACACATGTTCATAACCTATTCAAGTAGATTAGTAATATCAGACAAGGGCAAAGTGCAAATCGCAGTGCACTTCTTGTGTCTTGTAATGGGAAAATTACATTTAACGAATTATTTTCATATTAATTATTCATAATAAGATCTCCAATGCCTCTCAGAGTATATGTAACAGTTGTGGACAGGGTATGAAAGACAATCACTTTAATCGACGTATTTCCTGGAATTTATTTTTCTGGAGAAGACAACATGACATCAGTGGTCTGTTTCCAGCATTAACAGCATCTGCACCTCAGCTAAACAAGACGTTACTGTGAGGGGAAACTTAACCTGAGCTATAACAGTTTACCTGAGAAACAACGCCCCACACTGACAACTTCAATGAACAAAGTAACACAGTAATACAAATTTTTACATCCAACAAAAAGACACACACACACCTGTAGAAGACAACATGACATCAGTGGTCTGTTTCCAGCATTAACAGCATCTGCACCTAAACATCAAACAACAGAATTCACACACTCATAATGTACCTCCGTTGTTTACATTATACAAACGCGCGAAAACGGCGTGAAAAGAAAGTTCGACAATGCGTCATTACAAGCTACATTTAACCTAAAAAATGGCACAAAGCGGTTAGTTAACATGTATTAACTTTGCATAACTAAATGTTGAAGGGTCACAACACAATCTTCAAAGAAAACAATAAAATAGCGCAGCGGCATTTTACACACAACCTACCTCAGCTATACACAACGTTACTGTGAGGGGAAACCGGAAGCTACGGCAACACAGGAGGCACAAAAGAGGCGCAATGCAGTAACAACATCTGTGCAGGAAACGATGGCAATGTGATAAATTAATTGTACTCAATAAGATGAAATTCACAAATATCCAACAAAACATTAACTGATATTTATAATTTAATAAAACGTAAATTGGAAATTAGAATTAGTAAAATACATTTTTAACTCCGTTACACTCACCCCCACTGAATTTCATTAAAATTGAGCACCAGCTACACAACATGTACAAATCACAACACTACAAATCGACAACCCACAAGGGTCGGTATCAAGGGAACCAACATCAAATGTATCCCATCAGGATGAAGTAGTATGAGAGCAGCGCTTACCACTCAATACAACAACTGGTAACAGGGTGCCTTTGTACACCACACAAATCCCCAAACCATAGTACCGTGTAGGCCCACTACGGTAGTAAATAAAACGGAGCACTTTACTAATGCAGAAACAACCTTCTGAGCACAACGGCCCAAGCTATCGGAATATGGGTCTAGCCAGAAACACAGATTTGCGAACCACCTTAACGTTAAACAACCTCCTGCCTAGACATTTTTTGTATGAGCCTGTTAACAGGCCTGATTAGGCGGCCAAACCTCGACCTGACCCGTGTCTGTGCATCAGTGTTGTCAAAGTACATAGGTGGAACCTGATTAACCATGTGGATGGTGTCAGGTGTCTCGTCTGCCCGTGTCGTAGCGTCAAGTGTAGGGTCCGACTGTTGTACATTTGTTTGAACGTCCATAGCAGTCACAGGGCTAAAGTCACTGGACACAGACTGCTCCATTGAAATGCCCCCAGGTGAGATAGAGGCGGCCTGGGAGCCAGAAGCCACACTTGTCATATCAGCAGCATCCGTCTGCAACAGGCTAGGTACAGACAACTGTGTAATCCAGTCAAAAGTCCTCCTCACAGAGTCAGCAGACCCCGAGTGAGTTAAGGAGTTCTGTCCCTCTACCACAGTTACAGGTGAACGTCTGCCACATTCAGTAACATGGCCTTCACTAGCTGTACAAAGAGAGTCAGTCACTATCTCAAGCGGGGCTTCTCCTGCCTCTCCTACATCATCACTTCCTGACGCGGACGAGGGAAAATCAGACATCTCACAAGCTTCCCCCACAGGGAAGAAATTTGCTAGCATAAGCAGATTCCTGTGGACCACCTTCTCCTTCCCTGCGAGTGTATCACAGATCCTGTAAGTGTGCGTCCCTTCATTCACCTCAACAACAGTGTAGACGGTGGAGTCCCATCGGTCAGCAAGTTTCCTTTTTCCTCTTTCTGTTCTGTTAGCAACAAGCGCTCTGTCACCAAGGACAATGTTAGATCCCTTCACTTTCCTGTTGTATAGATGGGCATGCCTATCCTGCTCCTTTGCCGCATGATCCTGAGCAATCACCATTGCTTCTTTCAGATCGTCAGACAGACATGCCACATACTTGTCATAGCTCGTCATATCAGAGTCATGGAGGACAGCGCGAAAGAGGACATCAACAGGAAGGCGAGGAACCCGACCAAACATGAGGTAGAATGGGGGGAAGCTCGTTGTCTCGTGGGCTGCACAGTTGTACATGAAAGTCAGAGTCTGTAAACGTTGCGGCCAGTCAGCTTTCTCTCCAGGGGGTAGTGCACGGATCATACCACCCAATGTCCGGTTGAAACGTTCCACACTCACTTTTCCCATTGGGTGGTAGGAGGTTGTGTGCGACTTTCTGACACCTGATACCCGAAGGAGATCACTTATCAGCTGACTTTCAAAATTAGCACCTTGGTCACTATGGATCCTTTCTGGGAATCCAAAGACGCAAAAGTACTGATCCCTTAGAACTCTCGCCACCTGCCTAGCTGTCTGGTCCTTGCATGGAATGGCCTGAGCCATCCTTGTGAAATGGTTCGTTATAACCAAAACATCAACAGACTTGTTTCTGGAGTCTTCAGCCAACCAAAAGTCAATACAGACTAGCTCCAAAGGCCTAGTCGTCTTTATGTTCTCCAAGAGAGCCCTACCCTCAGGCTCGACTGTCTTGCTGACGATGCATCGCTGACAATGGCGGACATAGTCCCTCACGTCTCTGTCAAGGTTTGGCCAGAAGAATCTCTGTCTTGCCAGGCTGAGGCTCCTGGACTGAGCTTGATTTCCGGCTCCATCGTGAATGCCCTGTAGAACCTCAGTTTTGAGTGAGTCAGGGACAACACACTGGAAACGTTTTGCCCTGGTCTTCTGGTGCCTTGAAATCCTGTATAGCACACCATTACTCATAGTGAGCCTATCCCAATGTTTCAAGTATCTTGTGACAGAGACAGACTCCTTAAATCTCTCTCTCCTAGAGGGTCTCCGGTGTCTCTCAACATAGGACATAACACGAGCGAGAGTCTTATCCTCTAACTGCTTATCACGGAGGTCCTTTTCAGTGTAAGCAGGCAAGGCGTCCTGTCCAGGCGGGAACAACCGAGGTAGATTCTGCAGAACTTCCAAGGCACTGAGCCTCGGGCCGGCATCCCACTCAACGTGCGACTGTAGCACAGCGGACACATCTTCCATTGTGATTGACTTGGCGTGCATGTGTAGCGGACTGCCTGTGGACTGAACATGACTACTCGCTGGAGAGGGTTTCTTGTAGCCACTTGACGACCGGAAGGCATTTTGGATAGAAGTGCTAGACATATCCCTGACTGTGCTCAGAAGATCTGCATAGGGTTCGGCGAGTAGTCTGCAGCCAACACTCTCCGTGACAAATGGGACACGGCTCAGAGCATCAGCCACAACATTCTGCTGTCCCTGGATGTACTTGATATCAAAGTCATAACTGGTCAACTTGGCCACCCAGCGCTGCTCACAACAGTCTAGCTTTGGCTTCGTCAGGATGTGAGTCAATGGGTTATTGTCCGTCCAGACTGTGAACCTGTGCCCTTTTAGCCAGTGACTGAACTTGTCACAGATAGACCATTTAAAGGCCAGAAACTCCAACCGGTGTGCTGGGTAATTCTTTTGGGAGTGTGACAATGACTTGCTGGCAAAAGCAATAGGT
>NC_048417.1:26777007-26784084 GCF_013103735.1 Etheostoma cragini | reverse complement strand
TTGGAATTGGAAAATATGCACAAAAATGAAGATAAGGTCAAAAATACTCACTTGCCTAATAATTGTGCACACAGTGTAGAGAAGTCAGCTGGTAATGTCAGCTACAAACTATAGCAATAAAATGAGTAATGAATCAGATAAATAAATCATTTGCCATAATATTGGCTGTTATTTTTTTTAGTGTGTAAGTTTTAAAAAGTTGTTGCTTGATTTCCCATTTTATCACACTACAGTTGTGCTTACACCATGAGTTTGGCATTGACCTCTCTCCACGCTGCTAGCGCCCGTACTGCTGCCAGCATCTGGATGACTTTTTGTAAATGGATAAACAAGGAACTCAGGGCACCGAAGGCTTGGAGATAGAGTGGGCGTCATAGAGACAAGCAACAGAAACATGTCTAAAAGCTGCTGTGTGCTGATGTTCACTACCAGCAGGGTAAAGAACCCAGAACTTAATTTTTAGTACACTGCCAACCCCAAAAACTGAGCTTTTATGATGATAAAAGTAGAAACAGATGTGAGCAATCAGCAGAATGCATAGACTGTAGGATCTTGTCACTAAACTAATGACATGTCCGACTTACATTTTTTAGCTTAACTTTGACAAGTTTCTGATCTCTCCTCTACGAAAAATTACTGGCCCATGTCTATTTTGTAGGTCCTTTGTGACTCCTTTTGTTTTACCGATGTAACCTTGCTTGTTAGGTCAGATCCCTCTGAACTGCTTCCACGTATTGAGTTTGACCTAAAATATTCATCACCACTGCTTTCAATGCAGCTTATAGAGCCTTCTGATCCGTCAAATATTGTGTTAGTCATACTATATAATGACTTGTTTTTGTTGTTGTTAAATCAGCAGAAAAAGAGCTTTAAAAAAAAATTGCCATAATTGCAATATTTGTTTTAGAAATCGCAATTACGTTATTTACCAAAATTGTTTACCCCTAGTGTCCAGCTAGTTATACTTATACAAACTCACGAATACACTGTCAGTTTTCTTCAGGGGTGCTACATCTTGGTCATCCCCATCATCATGTGAACTCTCAGAGGTGCATATCTCGGTGTTGCTCTCAGAATCTTAACACATGTGTTAGCTTAACTTACAGATAGTTAGCCTAAGAATAACATTTGACTAGGTAACTACAGGTTCTAATACCTTATCCAACGTCAAATTCAAGCAATTTCCAAGCACTTTCAAGGTACATTTTAAAGCTTTTTCAAGCACCTTACATCACCGTAAATTATATACCAATATAGAATAGAAATGATTAATTATTTTATTCACATTAAAAGACATAATGTTATAAACAGACAAAAGTGTGCTTAGTAATAGCAGAAGGATCAGATATTTAAGAAAAACAAGTTTTATTTTCAACATGTATCAGTTTCTAAGTCGACTTTTGCTATCTAATCTGTCTCTCTCGTACCTGTTTCTCTCTCTCTAACCTGCCTGAGTCAATGTAAGTGGGAGGATTTAAACCAGATGACATGCAGCTGCGTAATTCTGGGTCAAATAAGGTTAATTCCAGATAAACAACTGCACCCTCATTTACACTTTCAAAATAACAGTAAACAAAAAAATGGCATCCACAAACGTTGGGCACCCTGCAGAGTTAATACCTTGTACCCCCCTTTGGCAAGTACCACAGCTTGGAAACGCTTCTTGTAGCCAGCCAAGAGTCTTATAATTCTTGGTTGAGGTATTCCCATTCTTCCTTCCAAAAGTCTTCCAGTTCTATGAGATTTCTGGGCTGTCTGTCACACACATCTCTTTTGAGGTCTATCCATAGATTTTCAATTATGTTGAGGTCAGGAGATTTTGAAGGTCATGGCAAAACCTTCAGTTTACGCCTCTTGATGGAATCCACTGTTGATTTTGAGGTGTGTTTAGGATCATTATCCATTTGTAGAAGCCATCCTTTCTTTAACTTCAGATTTTTCACAGATGGCATCCAGTTAGCGTCCAAAATTTGCTGAAATTTTATTGAATCCGTTTATCCTTCTACTCGTGAAATGTTCCCTGTGCCACTGGCTGCAATACAACCCCAAAGCATGATTGATCTCCCTCCCCCATGCTTAACTGTTGGACAGATGTTCCTTTCATTAAATTCTGTGCCCTTCCTTTCTTCTTCAAATGCACCTTTGCTCATTCCGGCCAAAAGGTTCTATTTTAACCTCATCAGTCCACAGAACTCCCACAATGTATCAGGCTTGTCTATATGTTAATTTGCAAACTTCAAAAATTGATTTTTGTGGTGGGGACATAGAAAAGGTTTTCTTCTGAGGGATGGATCCCTCTCTCTCTTTCTGCCCATCTCCTCTAGACAGAGGGATGGGATCCGGTTGGGGAGAGTTCTAGCCTGGCCAGGCTCCTCTCTTTACCCTGTCTCTCTTAGTTATGCTGTAATAGTTGTAGACTGCTGGGGGACTTCCTTTGACACACCGAGTTCATCTCTTCTCTATCTTTCTATCTTTCCATTTGTATGGATCCATGTCCCAGAAATGCCTGTTACTAACCTAGCTCCGGGGAGTCATTCCCCGGAGTCCTTATTTTCTTTTTCACCCAGCATGTTTCCGTGGATCAGGGAGGTGCCAAAATCTTGGTAGCAGCTGTCACCATGGTCCCGCTACACGTCCTGCGATGCCATGTTACATCCTGCTACACTCTGTGGTGCCCTGCTACGTCGTGCTGTGCCTTGTAACGCTGCACAGTGCCCTAATATGCTACAAAGAACTACTACAAACAAACTACTATTTATTTTATTTTTAATTATTTGTTGTGACTGTTACTGCCACTCTTCATTCTAATCCCAACAGGTCGTCAGACACCGCCTACCAAGAGCCTGGGTCTGACCGAGGTTTCTGCCTAAAATAAAGTTTTTCCTCGCCACTGTCACACTGTTGCCTGCTCTGGAGGAAACTACTAGAACTGTTGGGTCCTTGTAAATTCTGGAGTGTGGTCTAGACCTACTCTATCTGTAAAGTGTCTTGAGATAACGCTTGTTGTGAATTGATACTATAAATAAAATTGAATTGAATTGAATTTGGTTCTCTGCATTTCTGTTATCAATGCAGACAGATGGAGTAAAATTTAAACCCCTATTTAGAACAGAATATTGTGCTGCTGTTAGTCTTAAATCTTTACACAAATTAATACCATTCTTATACCCTGTCTGTGGGATAGAAATCACAGGGATATTTATTTTAAACGCCTCCACCCAGTGCTCCAGCATGTGTCTTGCTGTGGGGTGGTTCCATTGAACATGGTCTCTCTCTATGGTGAAGTTAGTTCTGGTCCGCTCTGGAATGAAGTTTTGGTTTTCAGTGATGTACCTGTTTAATAAGGAAGACAGCTTTTGCCATTCTAACCATACGTTGGAACAATTGTTTGTTCAACGTTTTTTTTGGGGGGGGTCTGGGCCTGCAAGCAGCTTACTGTTCCCTGGGTGCCTGTGAAATAAAAAGAATGGGGGGGCAGTGAGTGTTGGAGAATGAGGAGGGGAAGACAACAGGAAAAAAAAGGAGAGAGAGGCAGAGTCTGGTTGTCCTCCATGGCCAGCCGTGGATTAGGAGACCCTTCCCATTTGTTTTCCGGCTGTGGAGACTTGGCGGATTGGGGCTGGCTCCGTTTACAGTGCCTGTGCTCTAGGTGGGTGATGTATTTCTGCTGTCACCGTTATTTGTCCCTCTCTGGTGCAGGATTTAGCAGAGCTGTGGCCTGTGGCAACCCCCTGTTCTGTGGTAGGCTGTGGCTGTCAAGGTCTACACAGTTGATTAGAATCTGTTTATCAGTCTCTATCCTGTCTAGATAGTGGTTGCGTAGGATAATCATGGTGTTTTGTGCCCAATATCTTGCATTTCCATCAATCAGTGACAGATGGTTTGGTAGTGTGGTGGTAGCTCTGTTTCCCTAAACCCGGGGTCGTCCCATGCATGGCAAAAACATTGGAGTGAAAATGATGGTTGAGGTGCCGTATCGAGGTATGGGTGTCCATTTTAGAGAGGAGGGGGACCAAAGTGAAAGGAAAGTTACTAGTTCATGTTCATAGTAAACTGCCTGTTTTAATCTCCTGTTGTACTGCTGTAGGTCAAACCTGCTCTGATCCACTGCAGCAGCCATGCACCAGGCCACTGCAATGTTGTAATTCTGCTCCCAATTTGAGCCTAAGAGTGGTGTAATAATTTGGAGGGTATCATTTAAACTGTCTTGATTCTTAAGAATGAGTAATGTTGTGTGCACCGATTGTTTAGCATTCCCCGTAATTAGTGTAATAGTGTTTGGGCTGGGGGTTGCTGGTTTAATGACCTCAGCCAGGTTTTTGGTCATCTTGGCGATGGCTGCAGGTGGGTTTTGGACTGTAAAATTACTCAAATGGTGGGATGCCTTAATCATTTTATGTAAAGTGTGCATTTTTAAAATAAAGTCTGGCATCCTAGTAGGGGGTTTGTTGTGTTTATTCACAAACCTTCTGTCTTGGTGTCATTTTGTATTTGCCACAGATGGCTACCGTACAGGCTGGCGTCCTCGGCCGAATGTAGCGTTGTACCGCTGTTTCTCTGAACAAGGGGTCCAGTAGCCTCGCTGCTGATGTCTCCCTCCATTGTAATTGTAGTTATTCTGTCGGTGGGAGTTGCGGTTACCGTGGAATTGTTGGAAGTGGTTGTAGTTACCTGTCCTTTGGATTTGCTGTACGGTCCGGGCGGGTCCTCTTTGGTGGCCCTGCCTTGTGATAGCCGCATAGCTACGTCGGTCTCGGTCAGGCTGATAGTGATTACCTTGGTAAGAAGGCCGTCTTTTCTCTGGAGCTATGTAGTCTCTGTTTCTGTTATTGTTGTGTCAACCTCTGTAGCTGACAACTGACAGAACTAAAAACAATGTCAAAAAATCGTTGAGACATGATTGTTATAGTTATATATTATTTATTTGAAAACAAGCACCATACAGTATGTTTCAACGTCAAAAAATTATTTTTCAAGATGAGTAACAACTTACTTCATGTCTGTCTTTTTCTCCCAACGGTAATTGTTGTTTGCTCCGAAGTAAAGAAAGAGGGAAGCAACAGCAGTGTGATTTGCACTTTGCCCCTGTCCTGTGTTACTAACCAATTAAATAAGTTATGAACATTTGTGCAAACAAGTATAGCACCCCTTTTCGAGGTGTCGTGGCAATGGACTAGAAATCCATTGGGCTCTCACCGCGCAGGAATGAATTCTGCTGACAACGAAAGGCATCCTTTTACGATGGTAGCAAACTCTATGCCCATATGTGTTGAAAGATTTGCAGTGAATGGTGTATTGTCCGCCGATGGTGGTATAGTGGTGAGCATAGCTGCCTTCCAAGCAGTTGACCTGGGTTTGATTCCCAGCCTTTGCATGAGCATTCTTTGAGTGATGTTACTTCCTTCATTTGTCAAGAAGTAAGCAGAAAGGTTACTTGCCCAACCCGGTTTGATAAAATATTAAATTTCTGTTCTGGTACAAATAAGGGAGCATAATCAATCAAGCTATCTCCATGAGGATCCACAGACTCTTGTGGATGTTTCTTGTTACAGCGAGGGAGGAATCTGGTTGAAGATGAGACCTTGTTGAACAAAATAAAGACAGGTTGCAAACTGAACTAGAACTGCACGCAGTTTCAACGGGGTCCAAGCCTCCCCTCGCAAGTCGTCCCCAGCGACCCGGGGAGCGCACAAAAGCGGAACCCAAAGCGAAGTTGTTGGGAAGGCAGACGTCGGGAAATATCGATAGGCGCATGTAACGCTACAGATTAATATCACAGTGAAACTCTGTCTTTCCACATCTGCGCTGTTAATTTCAAGTAATTCACTTTAGTGGAAGTGGTTAATGCAGACGTTGGCCCATAGGCCACGCCCACTTGAGCCAATCAGTACCCCACTGTAAGGACCACCTCAGGAGTGGGCCTAGATGGTATCCATTAAATTTTGTAAAATTGGGATGAGCGGTTCATGAGATATAAACTTGTTGTATTTATAGCGCCCCCTAGTGGCCAATGTTCGTGAAATTTGTTTAGCAGAGTCAGAGGGTCATGGCAAGGAATGTTCTCAAGTTTGGCTTTGATAGAATTTATTTTGGCCTAGATATGGCAAAGTCAGTATTTTCAGAGTTAGCTACACAAATTTGTTTGTGCGTAATATGCGCAATTTTTATTGTATAATTAATCTTTATGCAACTTTTTGTCAAGGCCATCTGGAGATGCTATAAACCTGGTTTCGTGCGGGTCTGTTGCACGGCCTAGGACGAGTTCGTTAAAGTCTGTTTTGCACTTGTCACAATATTGGGAAAATAATTGTGAACGGAAATGGGGGTGGCCTGTCTCATGTTTCTCCACGTGATGTAGTGAACATGTGGACGTAAAGATATTCAATGAGTGATGTAAATTGTGGGAGTTATAGGCAAAAACACGTTTGACGTCATTGTAGCGCCACCTAGTGGTCCACATGTGAAATATTTGGTAAGGCGGGTCTGCTACCGATTGTACATCTACCCTGTTAATTTCAAGTATTTCACTTTAGTTTAAGTGGCTACTCTAAACATTGGCCCATAGGCAGCGCCCACTAGTACCAATTAGTACCCCTATGTAAGAACCACCCCAGGATTGGGCCTAGATGGTATCTATCAAATTTCGTAAAATTCGGATGAGCGGTTCATGAGATATAAATTTGTTGTATTTGTAGCACCCCCTAGAGGCCAATGTTTGTCAAATTTGTCTCAGAGCCTCAGAGGGACATAGCAAGTGATATTGTAAAGTTTGGTTTTGATAGCATTCATCTTGGCCAAGATATAGCAAAGTCAGTTTTTTCAACGTTAGCTACACAAATTTGTTTGCGCGTAATTGCCGCAATTTTTATTCTATAAAAAATCTTTATGCAACTTTTTGTCAGGCCAATCTGAAGATGCTATGTGCCAAGTTTCCTGCAGATCCATTGCACGGTCTAGGAGAAGTTCGAAAAAGTTTGTTTTCAATAAATCGCGATTTTTCACGCATAAAAGTCTAGGCGGAAGTGGGCGTGGCCTATATCACGAGATTCAGTAGGATCCAGGGAACGCGTGGATGTA
>NC_048417.1:26771328-26776907 GCF_013103735.1 Etheostoma cragini | reverse complement strand
AGATTTTGCAGTAGCAGTAGGTGACACAGCTGACTGTCTGCAACTGACCAGGGGAACCTCTGAGCATTTAGCAGCATCTATGTCTTCAAGCGCCACACAGGAATAGACATCTGCCATTTTTGCATTGCGCCTCAATAGCACAGGCCTTTTAGATGTATTGATGAGCTTCAGTGGGACCCATCTGTCACCCCACAGCAGAGTCACAATCTTTGCGACCAAAACACCTCTGGGAGCGGAACGGGAAGACGTGGGCTCTGTCATGACTGTGCTGCCTGGGGAAACAGCAGTGTTTTGGGGCAATTTCCCCCAGATGAGATATTCACGGCCCGGCTCCAGGCAGGTAGCTGAGTTAGACCTGACTGTGCCAACCTTATCAGGAACATCTCCACCTTTCCAAGGGCTCAGACCAGAAAGCATAGACATGAAGCTTTCAATATCTGGGTCCATGGCTGGGCAGGGGCTGGACACAGTCTTCCAGTAAGAACCACTCAGTTTGGATTGACGCAGGATGTGCTTTATGACGTTTGTTCCGAGAATCAACTCATCATGCTGTCCCTGAACGACAAGTGTGGGGACCAACATCTTACAGCCATAGACCTCCATCTCCACTTCAAAAGCACATTTGGGCTTGACGCGAAGTCGGCCACAGCCGATGAGGACCACATTAACATCAATCCGTCTATGGTCAGTTATCACCCCAGCTTCCCTCAGTTTTATCTCCACTGTTTCACTGATGCTACATGCAATTGAACCACTGTCCAACATGCCGCCAAGAGTCACTGCCCCACCCATTGCCACAGGTGTGTAGAAAAGACTTTCACTGTTGCTAACTCTGTGGATATTCTGATAAACGACAATGTCAGAGTGATTACATCCACCTTTCACAGCCGTGTAGACTGTCTCAGCATCAATCATGTCATCTATTTGGGAGTTTACGATGTGACCTGTACTGTCTCCCTCCAAATACAGGTCAGCTAGTTTTCCTGAGATTGTGGCTGGGAAGAGTTGTTGGCAGGACAATTCAATCTGGTGTGGCCAGGGGCAAAGCAGACAAAACAAAGTCTCTCTGACATGCAGTGTGAAATGGTGGTGTGGCTTGAATCGTTACAGACCTTACACACTGCCTCTCTGAAACGTCTTTCACGAGGAGCGCGTTGGAATCTCCCACCCGGCCCGCTTGAGGAGTATTCCGTTGTTGCATTTTCTCCATCATCTCCTGAAACATGTCGACCATACGAGTGAGAAGTCTCTCCTCTGACTGTTGGAGATTCTGAGCTACAACCGGCACAGAGGACTGACTTGGAGTAAGGTGAGATTTGTCTTGCACTGAGACAGACAATGGAGAGGGATAAGGCGAATAACACACATTCTGCTGGCCTTGGAAAGAAGAAAGTGAGGAGCTTGTGGTGTGGCATTGCTCGGGCACAGCCATGGACATCAAAGGCGGGCTGGGCTGCTCAGATGTGACAGTGTTAATGTGACTTTTTAGTTGTGCAGCACCAGTGACTCCGCCACTAGCCCTCAGCTCTCTCTGGTAATCATCAATCCTCAGCTGAACATCACGCGAGGTCCATTCATGAATTGGCTTAGACTTCAGGATGTAGGACAGTTGTGGGTCAGGACAGTATTTGACGAACATGAGAGCCACTTCACCATTCATGTCCTGTGTCTGCTTGCCTCGTCTGCGCAGGCCCTCAAGAGCCAGATCCGCCGCCTTGTTTAGTCTTATCCAGTAGTCAACTGGGTTCTCTCTGTGTCGTGGCAGGGTAGCATAAAAGTCAGCAAGAGAGAGGCATGAAGGGGCATCACTGAAATAGTGGAGAAGAAGATCATTTATAAGTTGAGGTTCCTTTCTGACATCAAGTGTAGGATCACTGCGCAGGGCAATCTTCACAACATCTCTGGCCTTGCCCATTAGATGGCTCATAATCTCCTCCGCTTGGTCACACAGAGAGATCTCCTGTTTCCTGATATGTGATTTGGTCATGTCAATCCAGTCCTGAACGGAGTATTTGTCAGTGCTGTCACCTCTAAACATCTGGAGTTCCTTATCAGACTTAAGGTGGACTGTCACACGTGGAATGTCATGTCTGTTATCGTTACAGTGAGTGTTCTGGGTGTCAGTGGCTGTCCTGTGGTCACTAGTCATGTGTACAACACCAGCTGACATCAACTTTGCTACAATGGATTCACCAATCTGAGCACCCAACTCTCCTACCATGTCTGTGAGGTGGTTAATGGCATGTGTGTCACTACTAGGAGTGGAAGTGTGGGGACCCCCCACACTTCCACTCCTAGGGCTCCACTTCCACTGGGCTCCGACCTAACCCTGTATCTGTAGAACCATCAACCATGGACCTTAACTGGCCTACACCCCTACTGTCAGCAACAACGCTGAGCCAAGCACCCCTACCTCTGGGCAATCTTGGAGTTGCTGACTCATCCATATTAATATTTGTGGACAATTTAATCCATCAAATGTACTTGCGTTGTGTACACTTATGTAGAACCAAAGATAAGCAGATAAATAACCAATTTTTCATGTATTAAAAACAAAACAAAAAAAAGAGAAAAAAAAAATGGTACACCGTAATCCACAGTCTCTCAACAACCTGACCAGACAGTTATTCCAAAGATGCAGCTCAGTACGACAACACAGCATTCCCGGCGAAGAGCATCAAGCTGATCTGGAGATCCAAAGGGTCACGGCACCAGTGTAACAGTTGTGGACAGTGTATGAAAGACAATCACTTCAATCGACGTATTTCCTGGAATTTATTTTTCTGTAGAAGACAACATGACATCAGTGGTCTGTTTCCATCATTAACAGCATCTGCACCTCAGCTATACAAGACGTTACTGTGAGGGGAAACCCAACCTGAGCTATAACAGTTTACCTGAGAAACAACGCCCCACACTGACAAGTTCAATGAACAAAGTAACACAGTAATACAAATTTTTACATCCAACAAAAAGACACACACACACCTGTAGAAGACAACATGACATCAGTGGTCTGTTTCCAGCATTAACACCATCTGCACCTAAACATCACACAACAGAATTCACACACTCATAATGTACCTCCGTTGTTTACATTATACAAACGCGCGAAAACGGCGTGAAAAGAAAGTTCGACAATGCGTCATTACAAGCTACATTTAACCTAAAAAATGGCACAAAGCGGTTAGTTAACATGTATTAACTTTGCTTAATTAAATGTTGAAGGGTCACAAAACAATCTTCAAAGAAAACAATAAAGTAGCGCAGCGGCATTTTACACACAACCTACCTCAGCTATACAAGACGTTACTGTGAGGGGAAACCGGAAGCTACGGCAACACAGGAGGCACAAAAGAGGCGCAATGCAGTAACAACATCTGTGCAGGAAACAATGGCGATGTGATAAATTAATTGTACTCAATAAGATGAAATTCACAAATATCCAACAAAACATTAACTGATATTTATAATTTAATAAAACGTAAATTGGAAATTAGAATTAGTAAAATACATTTTTAACTCCGTTACATATATGACTTCTGTATCTGTCATCTGTGTTTCTCCTTGATGGGAGACAACTGGGTTTGTTATGACTCCACACCATTTCCTTGAAGAATACATGACGTGGAGCCTGACAGAAAAAGTTGCCTAGAACGGTGTTTATCATAGCAGGTCTCAGGTCGAGACCACAGCCTATCCAAGAGACAAGATGTCCTTTTTTAGCTAAGATAGAATGACCGGTCAAGAAACTTGTACACACGAGGGGCAGATTCAGAAATACGTAAAAGGACCAACTGTCTGCCTGAGGTCCATTAATTGTTATGTTTAAGAATAAAGTGTTTTTCAAACAAGGGTTGGTTTTC
This sequence comes from Etheostoma cragini, assembly GCF_013103735.1. NCBI lineage: Eukaryota > Metazoa > Chordata > Actinopteri > Perciformes > Percidae > Etheostoma > Etheostoma cragini. The sequence goes on along the minus strand of NC_048417.1, from coordinate 26,773,041 downwards.
CTCTGGGGGCACTGCATATAAAGAAGTGTATTACTGACTGTATTTACCAGAACTGTTGTCACTCTGTAACTTTGTGCATTGTGAGAGCTGTTCTTGACATTTTGATTGTTCTCTACAAAAAACAATTAAACCTTTTTCACCGAATTTAGGGGTCCAAGCCCGAGGATGCGTGCACCGCGGTAATCGCAAGCGATACGCGGTTCACACAGCAGGGCTGTGGAACCCTATTGTTTTCGTAAGGATTCTTCCTTCTTCTCCATTATTATTCTTCTCCGCATAAAAGTGGTACTGCAGCCTAAACCGAACATGGTGGCGACGCGCAATTTTCAGGACTGGTCCAAAGCTCCGCAGAGACCTCAGGCGCAAAAAAATTTCCCACTTCCAACACTAGGTGGCGCTATACCAGAAAAAACGCGTTTGGCCCTATAACTCCCAAACCGTACATTGGATATTAAAAAAACTTATATTCACGCGTTCCCTGGATCTCACTGAAACTCGTGATATAGGCCACGCCCACTTCCGCCTAGACTTTTATGCGTGAAAAATCGCATTTTATGGAAAGCCAACCTTTTCTAACTCCTCCTAGACCGTTCAATGGATCTGCACGAAACTTGGCACATAGCATCTCGAGACTGGCCTGACAAAAAGTTGTATAAAGATTATTTATAGAATAAAAATTGCCCATATTACGGCCAACCAAATTTGTGTAGCTAACGCTGAAAAAACTGACTTTGCCATATCTCGGGAAAAATTAATTCTATCAAAGCCAAACTTGAGAACATTCCTTGCCATGACCCTCTGACGCTGGCAAAGAAATTTCACGAACATTGGCCACTAGGGGGCGCTACAAATACAACAAGTTTATATGTCATGAACCGCTCATCTGAATTTTACGAAATTTGATCGATACCATCTAGGCCCACTCCTGGGGTGGTCCTTACAGTTTGGTACTGATTGGATCAAGTGGGCGTGGCCTATGGGCCAACGTTCAGATTAACCACTTAAACTAAAGTGAATTACATGAAATTTACAGGGTAGATGTACAGTGGGTAGTCGACCTGATTTACCAAATATTACATATGTTGATCAGTAGGTGGCGCTACAATGACGTAAAATGTTTTTTTGCCTATAACTCCTACATTATACATCAAACGTTAAAAATCTTGATGTCCACGTGTTCACTACATCAAGCTGAGTCACATGATATAGTCCACGCCCATTTCTGTTCAAAATTATTTTCGCAATATTTCGACAAGTGCAAAACCAACTTTTACGAACTCGTCCTAGGCCGTGTGACAGATCGGCACGAAACCATCTCCAGATGACCTTGACAAAAAGTTGTATAAAGATTTTTTATAGAATAAAAATTGCGCATATTACGGGTAACCAAATTTGTGTAGCTAACTCTGAAAAAACTGACTTTGCCATATCTCGGTCAAAATAAATTCTATTAAAGCCAAACCTGAGAACATTCCTTGTCATGACCCTCTGACTCTGCTAAAGAAATTTGACGAACATTGGCCACTAAGGGGCGCTATAAATACAACAAGTTTATATCTCATGAACCGCTCATCCGAATTTTACAAAATTTGATGGATCCCATCTAGGCCCACTCCTGAGGTGGTCCTTACAGTTGGGTACTGATATGTTCAAGTGGGCGTGGCCTATGGGCCAACGTTCAGATTAACCACTTCCACTAAAGCGAATTACTTG
>NC_048417.1:26767742-26771228 GCF_013103735.1 Etheostoma cragini | reverse complement strand
GCAATGCATTTGTTACAGTACAATACAATAAATTCTCAGGAATAGAACTTGCCTAATAATTTTGCACACAGTGTATTAGCTGTTGAAACATCTGACATCCCTTACATTACCAAACCAGCCTCTGGAGGCATGGAACAGCTGAGTTGGGACGCTATCGGCTGACTTGTGTAAAGACAAGTCCGTTCAGACCCCTGCAACTTTTCGCAACAACGTTCTAATGGGCAAAACATTTTACAGTTAAACAGTTTACTTCAACCTGGCTTTTATGGCTATGATGTATATAAATCTTTTTTCCTAAATTCTACAAACATTGCGCCTTAACGCGAATAACTGTAAAAGAAGCATACCATGCTTAAATGTTTATAGGACAAACGTAATATAGTGATATAGTGATAGTAATATAGTAGTCATGACCGAAAGAACGAGATCCAGGGTACAAGCGGCCGAAATGGGTTTCCTCAGGAGGGTGGCTGGCGTCTCCCTTAGAGATAGGGTGAGAAGCTCAGTCATCCGAGAGGAGCTCGGAGTAGAGCCGCTGCTCCTTCGCGTCGAAAGGAGCCAGTTGAGGTGGTTCGGGCATCTGGTAAGGATGCCTCCTGGGCGCCTCCCTAGGGAGGTGTTCCAGGCACGTCCAGCTGGGAGGAGGCCTCGGGGAAGACCCAGGACTAGGTGGCGAGATTATATCTCCAACCTGGCCTGGGAACGCCTCGGGATCCCCCAGTCGGAGCTGGTTGATGTGGCTCGGGAAAGGGAAGTTTGGGGTCCCCTGCTGGAGCTGCTGCCCCCGCGACCCGATACCGGATAAGCGGTCGAAGATGGATGGATGGATGGGTAATATAGTGATTACTTTTGCCAGTGCTTTATATTGTCTCCCCTCCATAAGAAGTGAGCCAAGATTCTGAGAGCAACACCGAGATATGCACCCCTGAGAGTTCACATGATGTTGGGGATGACCCAGATGTACCACCCCTGAAGAAAACTGACAGTGTATTTGTAAGTTTGTATAATTATAACTAGCTGGACACTAGGGGTAAACAATTTCGGTAAATAACCTAATTGCGATTTCTAAAACCAATGTTGCAATTACATGTATAATGTGATTGATACCTTTTTTAATTCTTTTTTTAAAGCTCTTTCCCTGCTGTGTTATTCAACAAAGAAAAACAAGTCATTGAATAGTATAACTAACAAAATATTGAATAGAATCTATAGAATAGATTAGATAACTGTTCTTTCCTGTATGTTGATGAAATTAGATGATGTCATGGATTCAAAAACTATTAAAAACATTTTTGTTGATTTTAGATGTTTAGGAAATTGCCAGCCAAATGCTTTAACAGTACCTCAAAATAATCCTTCACGGTAAATGGATTAGCGGATAAAGTAGGAATAGTAGTTTATTAAAAAAAAATCTAGTTCATGTCTCATTGCAATTTTTCACTTTCAGATTTTTTCTGCGGGCCAGATTAAACCCCTTTCGGACCGGATCAGGCCTGCAAGCCGTACGTTTGACACCCCTGCTCTAGACCCTTTAGATGGGGGGGATCCCTTCAGGCTGCTGCTTGTCATTGGATCCCACAAGGTAATAAAAAAGTGTATGTGTGTGTGTGTTTGTGTGTGTGTTAGAGTGCGGATCGGGCCAGATTTTTCTGTCCGAGCCCGGCCCGCGTCCGACAGAGCAGTAACCGAACCCGACCCGAGCACGACAGGCATTAAGATATTTCTGTCCGAGCCCGACCCGAGCCCGACACAGTTAAAATCGCATTTGTTTCTCATACTAATGACACATGTACGTTTGTTTGTGTGGAAAGCTCGCTTTTATTAAGCAAGTGTAGGAAGGCATTGGGAAATGTCAACAGATGAGCGCATCAATGCACACGGGGCAACAAGCACCATTTCCTCCATAATAAGCTGTTTTAAATTCAAAATGTTCAATGCCTTATCGAGCTGATGTGACCGAGCCCGACCCGAACCCGAGCATCCTTTCTAAAATCTGTCCAAACCCGGCCCGACCCATCGGGTACCGTCGGGTCCCGTCGGGCTCGGGTCGGGTATCCATCCTCTAGTGTGTGTGTGTGTGTGTGTGTGTGTGTGTGTGTGTGTGTGTGTAGGAATACATGGTTTAAAAGACCAATTTTCAGGTTTACTCACCAGCATAACGAGACCAATCGGGTTACGGAATTGATTTTAATAGTCTCGTAAACATAAAACTTTTTAATGCTATAATTTTTGAATATTAATTGTATAAGTCATAATGAATACATGTGTGATTAAATCGTTTCTAGTGTTAACAGTTAATATAGCTGTTCTACTGTTATGGCCCACCCCCTGCCTTTCTGACGTTCATACATATTGGTCTCACAAGGCAGGATGGGTCTGTGAGACCAAGACGTGTGTATCCAACAGCGCCCCCGGAGGCTGCAAGAGACATTGCAAGTTATACACATTTCCGCAAAAATATGCACAATGTTGCGCCAATTTTACACACAACGCGGGAAGTTCAGCGGGCTTGCAGTGTCGACCAGCCGGGATGACTGGGATGAACTTTGAAAAGTAAGGCTTTCATATTTCATATTTTATACATATCTGACTGACAGCATTGATGGATTTAAAGAAGCTTTAGTTTATATAATTGATAATAATTTACTAATGTAAATAAGGTCATGACTATTTTACTAAATATTTCTTACCATTGTTTTTTGTACTAATTATTTATTGTTCTCTGTTCCTTTTCTTATTGCTGCTCTTACAGTCTATCCTATAGCTCAGTGGTTCCCAAACTTTTTCAGCTCAAGACCCAAAAGAGAAATTTGGTGTCTCCCCGGGACCCAACTTTACAAAAATAGACCATGAATCATTGTAACATCTACATTTTTTAACTGTGGACAAAAGACGGAACAAACCATGAATTTAAATGTATATCAGAGCTGCTAACTTTCCCCCAAACCTTGGAGTGAGATTTGAGGGGGGACAACCCATATTTTGCCAAATACAAAGCAATTTCTTTGGCTCTTTCAGCATCATTATCATTCAGGGTTTAAATTGGAATTTGTTATATGTGGGGGGATGGGGCTCTCCCTAGGGCCAAACATAATGAATCACATGAAGAGACAGTAGCATAATATAACAGTAGCAACAGCTGAGAAGATTTGGGTCTGTGGTGAACAGACCCAAGGTTTTGGGGTCCCTGGTGTAGGGACCAGGGACCCAAAGTTAAATTCATGTTGAGGGATCAACTAAGACAACTGAAATTATAAAGAATGAGAAGCACTGATTTACATAAATTCAAATCCTTTAACCTTTGTGCCAAGGCTCAGTAATGTTGGGCCCTCTTCCTCTGTGCCCCACTTACTGTATTTACTTTTTGGGGAAAATTAAGACTATTTGTTCATTTTATGAAACATTGAGTGAATTATTTACAGTTACATTTAGAGATGCACAGAGGTTAGAGAAGCACAATAGTGGCCCAACGTTGCAGTATTGTGT
>NC_048417.1:26765898-26767642 GCF_013103735.1 Etheostoma cragini | reverse complement strand
GGACGCTGCGACTCCTCACTCCCTTACAATATTCGATTCTATGCCCTAACTATAAGCTTTATCAAAAAGGAAAGTCTTGAGCCTACTCTTAAACTGTGGAGACGGTGTCGGCCTCCCGAACCCAAACTGGAACCTGATTCCACAGGAGAGGAGCCTGATAGCTGAACGCTCTGGCTCCCGTTCTACTTTTAGAGACTCTAGGAACCACACGTAACCCTGCATTCTGGGAGCGTAGTGCTCTGGCAGGGTTGTGAGGTACTATTAGCTCTTTAAGATAAGATGGTACCAGACCATGAAGGGCCTTGTAGGTGAGAAGGAGGATTTTAAATTCTATTCTAGATTTTATAGGAAGCCAATGCAGAGAAGCAAAAACAGGTGAGATGTGATTTCTTTCCTGGTTCCAGTCAGAACACGTGCTGCAGCATTCTGGATCAGCTTAAGCGTCTTCATGGACTTTGTCGAGCAGCCTGAAAATGAAGAATTGGAGTATTCCAGCTTAGAAGTAACAAGTGCATTGACTAGTTTTTCTGCATCATTTTTAAACAGCATATTGCTGAATTCCTGAATGTGATGACTAATGCACTGTGGAAAAACATCGGTAGGTCTGGCCACAATTTCACGACAGGGAGATTTTTCAGTGACTGTTATTGAGAGTTTAACCGTACAAAGAAATGTGTTTCCGCCCTGTTTCGAACAGGAGACCTTTGGCGTGTGAGGCGAACGTGATAACCACTACACTACGGAAACTGTTGAAACCAATCTTTCTGCATGTTTATGTGGAAATGCACCATTTCTACTTTACTGCAAATGTTTACAATGCTGTTAGAAATGTTAATTTTTGACACAGAGATTTTAAACTGGATTCAGTCACAGATGCTTTGTCGTGGCTTTGAATGACAGCGAATATGTAGTAGACCTAAATATATCTACATGTATTGACTGATGGCTAAATGCTGGAATAGCGCCACCTATTTCTTGATGTGCCAAATATTAAGCTTAGGCATTCCTCGTTAGTATAATGGACAGTACCTCCGCCTGTCACGCGGAAGATCGGGGTTCAATTCCCCGACGGGGAGAATTTTCTATCAGCCGCTGACCAATACTACAAGGCCTCGAGGAAGCCCCGGCGAACGCCTTGTACTACTCAAGAGGGGAAAGTGGTCCTTGGCTCAGGCTGTGTTCAGCGTTGGAGGAGAACTCCTGATCCTGAATAGCAACACTTTCAAGCAATAGAAAGAGCACAGCTCCTGGACATGAAGAAAACGTCACAAGGTGGGAGAGTGTCAAGTCTGGGCACCTCATAATTCCTTTCCTGTTCTTTGAAGGTTATGTGGTTCTGTTGGCTTCATCAAGCAGTGATCTACAGTGCCCACTGGGGCAGACTGAAGTCCAATGTCAATCAAATGGGATGAAAGTCAGCCCCTCCAAATCTGAAAGCTCAGGATTGCTCCCAACGGTTCTGAGTCCGTTGCTGTCCCAAGTGAAGAAGTTCTTGTATCTCAAAGGCATGTTTTAAATAGTGCAACTTGTTCCAACGCAAAAACCACAATACAACTGAAACTTTGGATGACGGCCTCCGCCAGTCACACGGAAGACTGGGGTTTTAGTCCCCGATGGGGAGATTTATCTACCAGCTGCTAATTATTTCCCAAGGCTACATCAACACAAGTATTAGAGTGGATATACTCCAAGAAAGACAAAGGTTTAACAAAAGGATTGAGGATGATCCTGCTATCGAAGATAT
>NC_048417.1:26759223-26765798 GCF_013103735.1 Etheostoma cragini | reverse complement strand
AGTTCTAGCCTGACCAGACTCCTCTCTTTACCCTGTCTCTCTTGGTTATGCTCTGATAAAGCTTTTAGTTAGGGCATAGAATTGAGTATTGCAAGGGAGTGAGGAGTCGCAGCGTCCGCCTAACCCGGCCCACTTGCTTCTCGTCATAGTTGTCAGATTTATCTATCATATAATCAAGAATATAATAAAACTAAAGGGAGACTTGGCATACAACCCGATCCGGTTGGGGAGAGTTCTAGCCTGACCAGGCTCCTCTCTTTACCCTGTCTATCTTGGTTTTGCTGTAATAGTTTTAGACAGCTGGAGACTTCTTTTGATACACTGAGCTCCTCTCTCCTCAATCTTTCTATCTTTTCATTTATGTGCATCCATGTCCCAGAAATGCTCGTTACTAAACTAGCTCTGGGGAGTCATTCCCCGGAGTCCTTGTGTTCTTTTTTCCCCAGCATGTTTCCTCGGATCAGTGAGGCTCAAAAATCATGGTAGCAGCTGTCGCCATGGTCCCGCTTCATGTTCTGTGATGCCATGTTCATCTGCTACACTCTGCGGTGCCCAGCTACGTCCTGCTGTGCCTTGTAATGCCGCACAGTGCCCTGCTATGCCATGAACTACTACAAAGAACTGCTACAAACTACTATTTTTCCTATTTTTGTTATTTCCACTCTTTATTTTAACCCCAACCGGCCCGTCAGACACTGCCCACCAAGAGCCTGGGTCTGACCGAGGTTTCTGCCTAAAAGGAAGTTTTTCCTCCCTACTGTCGCACTGTTGCTTGCTCTGGAGGAGACTACTAGAACTGTTGGGTCCTTGTAAATTCTGGAGTGTGGTCTATCTGTAAAGTGTCTTGAGATAACTCTTGTTATGAATTGATACTGTAAATAAAATGTAATGTAATTGAATTGAATTGAATTGAATTTGACAAAAACAGTGATTATACATGTAGATCTCGTGCGTTGCTGCTATACCACTGCCTCCATTGGTAACTTTGTTTTTCTTATTGTGGGACTTTAGTGTTAAGGGTGAGATCGATTTAACTATGAATCTAAATACAGTGTGTAGTTTTTACCACATTCTTACTCCCATCCCACCAGAAAGCGATGCTTGGTCAGGTGCCTTTAGCGTTTGTCGATGACCCAACCCCAAACGATCCTTCAGCGTCATATCTAGACGGGCTTGGTCGGGACTCTTGGCGTCAGTGTTGGACGCTCTCGGGACTTGCATATAGCCACGGCGTTTGGAAAAAGATTGTGGTTTGGGTAAAAATAAAAATGTTACTTTCCCTCTGGTTACGCAAGTGACGTTGAATGTGACTCTCTGTGTGAGTGTGTGCGTGTACATTGTCTTAAATATCTCAAGAACCGTTCATCCGATTTACTTCACACGCTTACTGGGTACCCTATGAACTTGCGTTTGGGTTAGTTAGTTATTTAGAGTTGCTTAGAGTAATTTGGACAGTGTTGTTATATCATATTGACTTGCCGAGAGTTGCCTTGCATATATAGTGCTTTGGGATCCATTTGCAGGTAGTTTTGGTGTATAATAGTTTCAGAGAAAGCTCCAAGCAGCAATACCACAGGCCAAGCAATCGGCCCGTCCTAAACAGGAACATTTTCAATGGGCACCGAACTAGTCTTTTAATTTTCAGGAAAGGGGGGAATGAAGAGTGGCAATAACAAAAATAGACAAAAATTTGTAGTCTGTAGCAGTTCTTTGTAGTAGTTTGCGGCATAGCAGGACGCTGTGCGGCATTACAAGGCACAGCAGGACATAGCAGGGCACTGCAGTGTAGCAGTAGAACATGGCATCACAGAACATGGAGCGGGACCATGTTTAGTGAGCCTCGTCATACACACAATGTCCCGTGAGATTTCTGCCTCTCTATGAACGATATTTTGCAGCCCGTTGGTGGCTCCTAAAGGCGGTGTACTGATCCCATCTGGACAGGAAGTTTGTTCACACCTGTTCGTGTTAGTCAGAAGATGACATCTAAACCAATGAGGTGTCACTGCAATCAAAGGTGTGAAGACAGCATGAAAAAAATCAACATCTGATGCAATCATTACAGAACAGTGATGTTTTTAGTTGATAGTGTGTCTGCCATAAGTATAATAATTTAATCCGTCAGAATGTTTTAGATCTCTAGTATTCAAAGGGATTCAATAACCATGTGTGCTGTTAGATAGGTCGCTGTCTGTCACAAATCCACAGATAATTATCTCTCGACTCTGCAGATCCTCTCAGCTTCACAAAGGGTTTTTAACTCACTGATTTTCATTTTTTAAGGCCCAACACATTACTATTTTCGTCATTCTTACTGTTTTCATGAGCTACCTTTTTTTAGAACTCTCTAAATACCCGCTGTCCCAAAGTGTGGTGCTACTCCGCAGCACAAAGACACAGTTAGAGACGAGCTGCTGAATGTTGTGGATGATTTAGCAGGTAAATAGGGTTAGGATTGTAGTGCAGCCGGTTTGTACCAGAATGTACGGAATAGTGGCCAAAGCTATTTTGATGTGAGAAAAACAGGAAATATGGTCATGTTGTAACATGTGCAGAATGTGGCTTAGCATTGTTTTGATGAAATAAGAAGCGACGTCCATGAAAAAGATGTTGCTTGGATGGCAGCACATTTGCTCCAAAGTTGATCAAAACTTTATGTATCTTGCAGCATTAATGGTCCGTCACAGATGTTCAAGTTACCCATGCCATGGGCAATAACACACCCCAGTACAATCACAGATGCTGGCTTTCGAACTTTGCGCTGATAACAATATGGATGGTCCTTTACCTCTTTTGGCTTAGAGGACATGATGTCCATGATTTCCAAAACAATTTGACATGTGGACTCGTCAGACCACAGCACACTTTTCCTCTTTGCGTCAGTCCATCTCAGATGAGCTTGGGCCCAGAGAATCCATGTCCACTGTGAGAGACATAATCCCCCAAAAATATCCAGAAATCACAATGTATGATTTTTTAACTATTTGTATGATACAAATTTAAAAAAAAAAATTCTTCAACCCAATCACAATAGACCTGGAAGGCACTAAGCTCTGGATGCAGAGACTGCGGCTCTGCTAAATTGTCTCGGGAAGGAACTTGTGCTGGTGAAAGACTTGCATCCCGGAAAAGAAAATGCCACATACAACAACAAATGATGTTATGGGAAAAGAAAGGGGGAGAGCACCGTACCCTGAGGGGCACCTGTGCTGCAGTGCACCACGTCAGACACACAGTGATGGAGCCTCACATACTGTGGTCTGTTGGTGAGATAGTCAGTAGTCCATGCAGCCAGGTGTTGGTCTACTCCGGCACTTTCCTTCTTTACTTTGAGCAGCGAAGGCTGTATGGTGTTAAAAGCACTGGAGAAGTAAAAAAACATGACTTCCACAGTGTCCACCTGTGGAAGTCATGTTTTTGTCCCCCAGGTGGAGCAACGATCTGTGCAGCAGGTAGATTACTGCGTTTTCCACCCCAATCCCAGGCTGATAAGCAAACTGCAGGGGGTCCAGCTGTGTGCCCACCTGGGGTCGAAGTTGACGTAGGATGATCCTCTCCATGGTCTTCATCAGGTGAGAGGTCAGGGCAACAGGACTAAAGTGGGTTGGCTCCCTGGGGCGCGGTGACTTTGGTACCTGGACCAAACAGGAGGTCTTCCACAGGGCCGGGACCTTCTCCAGGCTCAGGCTCAGGTTGAATAAGTCCCTAAACACACCACAGAGCTGGTCAGCACAGTCCCTGAGGAGACTTGGGCTGATAACCGGGCCCGGGGCCTTCCTTGCCTTGATCTTCTTCCGTTGACTTCTCACCTGATCATCTGTTATGGAGAAGGGGGTGGATGATGACTGGGGTGTGAGGATGGGGGGAGGTGAGAGTCTCAGGGAGGGGGAGAGGGGGGTGGTGAACTGATGAGTGGGGATAGCCCTTACTCAGAGGCGGACTTACCATTAAGCAAAGGTAGGCAATTGCCTTGGGCCCCAGGCTACCAAGGGCCCCCTAAAACGCCTCATAAACTTATGGTTAGGATTTGTTGTCTTACTTTTCACCAATTAATTATATCTCTAAACACTGATACGCTAAAGTTCAATCCGATTGTTTAATTCATGATGAGAAACTCCCCCCAGTCCCTACTACATTGCACTATTCCATTATCCTACTGCACGTCTGCGTATCTTTGTAAACAAACAGCTCAGCATGCGCTAAGCTGGAGGCTATAGACTGTTGAAAAAAGAAGGGAAGCAACCAAATTGGTTCTGAAAAAAGGAAGAACTGGGAAGAAAACTGAATGTTTTTAACAAAACTTCCATAGGTAACAACCTTATTCACGACCGCTACTGACAACACTAACATTAACGTTACTAAAGAGCAGCAAGAAGCCGGTGCTTGCGCTAGCAATGCTAACAAATGAAGAGGAGCTACCCACCGGTAGCGTCGGCTCAGGTTGCTCTGGCGATGTTAACACTGATGAAGAGTAGTGTCAGCACAGGTTGTGCTAGCAATGCTAACACTGAGAAAGAGTAGTGTCAGCCCAGGTTTATCTAGCGATGCGGGGGCTACATACAAGACAACCTTACAGGATCCTTTGAATGGAGATGGTTACGGAACTGCTGCTTTCACTGTCCATGATGATAACTATGGCAATGACGAAGATGGTGAAACACATAATATTTGGCAACTAGACCCCGTGAGTAGCAGTCACCCTAATCAATGTGTTATGATTAAAGATGATCCAGCACTCTGGCCAAAACAGCTGTCAGACAGACAGCACGTCTTTCTCAGATAAGTAAGGACTGAAAAGGGGGAGAACAAGGGTTGCGGAGGGCCCCATGCCGGTGTTTGCCTTAGGCCTCAAAATGACTAAATCCGCCCCTGCCCTTACTCCTATGTGAACGTGCAAAACTAAGGGGAAGGGATAAGACCATAGACGTTAAAATAAGTGGACAGAGCATCCGGTTTCGAAAAGTGCAACCACTGCGGAAGTAACTTAAACCTGCATTCTATCTGAATTCCTGCAGAGGGCGACACGCGTGGTTGCAAAAGAGGTTGGTTTCAATAGTAGTCTATGGAGAAATGAGCCACTTCTCACTTGATTTATTACCTCAGTAAACATCTTCATAATGAGTTTGTGGTCTCGATCGCTAGTTTGAAGTATTTTGCAATACAGAATGATGTTCATTCTTTAAATTACGGTCTCGTTGATTTTAAAATCGGCAATAAAGCCGGGGGTGTTTTAGGGCGTGGTTACAATGTGATTGACAGTTCTCGGCCTGTCAATCATGACAGAGTGTTAGCAAAGCTCGTCCATGGCACGTAAACTTTATTTTGGCTACGTTTGACTACGTTTCATCGCTGTGGCTGTGACACTTTGGTCGGATAATAATGTCTTGTTCAGCGTTTGGTTGCACGGCAAGACACTCAAAGAAATCGGCAGTTCAGTTTTTCCGGTAAGTAAAATTTGATTTTGTTTTATTACAGTTTTTCGTTAGCCAACGTTAGCATCTCAATTAATATCAGTTAGCTAGCTTCTAGATTGCACCTTGCTAAGCAAGCTAGCGGGCTAACTAATAATGCTAAACACAGACCGTATAAACGTTTACAGTCTATGTATAAACGTATTAAAATATATTTAATGTTACAGTCAAATACAGTAGGTATGCACCGATCTCGGCTGTGATCTATTGGTCTGTAATAGGTGGTAATAGTGCTAATCGATGCGCATGTAATGGTAACGTTAGCTTAAAATCAAAGCCTGATTTAACTAACGTTATATTGCAAATTCACAAACCCTATTAGCATGGGATGAGGTCATTGTGGAACAGCGGGTGATTTAGAAATAACCCCTCACATCTGAGTTTCGTGTGGCGGATTTGTACGTCAAACGTAGCCCTGCTTTTGACTCAAATATATGTATCCCGAAAGTTTGGGCAACGTTATCCGGAGGTGGGCGAAGGACGGCCGGGGCGAGGCCTGCACACCCCACCCCAGTCGGGGCTGCGGATCTTTCAGGGCGAGAGGTTACAGGCACGAACCCTATCACCCTCGCCGCGGCAGCACCCACACAGCATCACCATCACCACACGGACAAAGCTGCGGGCGGGTGGGGGAGTGGGTCAGATTGTTAGCGATAAAATGGCGCACATTAAACAATTAGACATTATTGTAAAGTTACGTTGGGGTATGACATTATATTAATCTATTAAATATACATTTCAATCATTTTCATTACAGATGCATACAGCAGATGTGCTGCCTTGTTAGTGTAAATTGATAGTGTATACACCTTCGGGATGTATGAAACATGAATTTCTTTCCTAACAGACTTCCTTTCGATTATGCCAGGCTGAAGCAATGGTTGGTGAACATGAGGAGAGAGACCAGCAGATGGAACCACGAAAAGTCCCGTCTGCAGTTCACACTTTGAGGAAGATCAGTTTTTTAGAGACAAGCAGGTATCATTAATTTAAATGCATTATTTAGTGTGTGTCTCATAAATTAGTTCACATATTAATAGAATTAATTGTGATATACCGTGCCTTAACTACATGTTTGTCTTTTACTGTAACTACAAAGGTATC
>NC_048417.1:26758096-26759123 GCF_013103735.1 Etheostoma cragini | reverse complement strand
GCCTCCAGAAGGAAGACCTGGTGTAAAGAGCCTCCAGGAGGAAGACCTGGTGTATAGAGCCTCCAGAAGGAAGACCTGATGTATAGAACGGTGTATTTGGTGCCATTTCATCTGGATGTGGAAACCAGACAGCGTTGACCACATCCAAAGTTCTCAAATATGTTTTGATTATAATAATGCCAGAAAATCTATTTGGGTTCAGCTTTTTCTGCTGAAAGGATGGACAAACTTTTAGCACTTGGTAGTTAGAGGTTCAAGTTATTATGGTTGACTTACACTCACCGGCCACTTTATTAGGTACCCCATGCTAGTAACGGGTTGGACCCCCTTTTGCCTTCAGAACTGCCTCAATTCTTCGTGGCATAGATTCAACAAGGTGCTGGAAGCATTCCTCAGGGAGTTTGGTCCATATTGACATGATGGCTACACACACTTGCCGCAGATTTGTCGGCTGCACATCCATGATGCGAATCTCCCGTTCCACCACATCCCAAAGATGCTCTATTGGATTGAGATCTGGTGACTGTGGAGGCCATTTGAGTACAGCGAACTCATTGTCATGTTCAAGAAACCAGTCTGTGATGATTCCAGCTTTATGACATGGCGCATTATCCTGCTGAAAGTAGCCATCAGAAGTTGGGTACATTATGGTCATAAAGGGATGGACATGGTCAGCAACAATACTCAGGTAGGCTGTGGCGTTGCAACGATGCTCAATTGGTACCAAGGGGCCCAAAGAGTGCCAAGAAAATATTCCCCACACCATGACACCACCACCACCAGCCTGAACCGTTGATACAAGGCAGGATGGATCCATGCTTTCATGTTGTAGACGCCAAATTCTGACCCTACCATCCGACTGTCGCAGCAGAAATCGAGACTCATCAGACCAGGCAACGTTTTTCCAATCTTCTATAGTCCAATTTCGATGAGCTTGTGCAAATTGTATTCTCAGTTTCCTGTTCTTAGCTGAAAGGAGTGGCACCTGATGTGGTCTTCTGCTGCTGTAGCCCATCTGCCTCAAAGT
>NC_048417.1:26749912-26757996 GCF_013103735.1 Etheostoma cragini | reverse complement strand
ATGTGATTGGCTGCTTAGAAATTAAGTGTTAATGAGCAGTTGGACAGGTGTACCTAATAAAGTGGCCGGTGAGTGTAGTTTCTGCTGTAGTTTGATAGGTGATATTAGTAACTGTTACGTAAACGTAAGGGTCGTAACAGTAACATTAATTAGTTGTGTGGATTAAAACTTTTATAAATATTAAACTGGAATAAAATAATGAAAATGCTTTAGCAGTCACCACATTCACAGGTTAAAGTATTGCTGGTAATTTCACATAAAGGGTGTTGTATATTTTATGTATTTATGTACTGTTAGAATAAATATTGACATTGCATGTCCTTGTATGGTTTTTAGTTTTCATACTTTAAAAATGTCAGTAACTAATGACTAAATCAAATGTACCTGATACATTTGATTTAATCATTACAGTTACGGCAATTGAATAAGTTGTTTAATCCTCCTTTGCAATTTGTCATCATACGCTAGGATTTTACAATAGCCCTGCACAGATTAAACAGCACCTAGTTCCTTTTCAATTACCTACCAAAAACGTTCAAAATACACACAAGAAAAGCAAGTATGGTAACAATTAAGTTATATTTATGTGTATTAAAGCCCAAATAGAAAGACACTTTTAATCAATTACAAATTCTATGAAATTACCAAAGTCTTCTTGGATGACTACATTGCTGGATGTTCCTATTATAGTTACTTCAGAAAAACAACAAATGTAGCTTTAGAACAACCTTTATTTCACATTGAAATAGGCATTAACTTGAAGAAAATTCATAAACCAAAAACTTAAGATTTTTAAAAATGTATGATTTAAATACTGTAGTTCACCTTTTACAAGAGTAAATTCCACACATAAAACACTGCTGTGGGTTAAGGTAAAGGCAAACTTAACTGTCACCAGACATGTCTGCATAATAAAGAGGATGCTGAATCTCTAGTGCCACACTGTTAATTACAGTAGAAATGGTTGACATTACAAACCACAATATAAAAATACCGCTTAACATATAAAGCTTATAGCACTTGTGCTATCATGCCTGGATACTGCAGGTGGAGGTGCTGCAGGTTCTCGTTCATTCCTGCGACGAGGTTACCGCCCTTGACATCTCCCAGGTCATTCCCACCACAGTAAATAAGGAGGACGTCCAGGACAGCTCTTCCTTGTAGGGACTGGTAAAAGAGAGGGAGAAGTCTCTTCCACCGCAGACCACCCCAGACCGGCCTAGCCAAACCAATAGATGTAGATATCCTCAATACCAAGGTTGTTCCCCATGTTCTTTGCCGTTCTCTCTGCCCCACGCCGGACATAGCTGTCTCCAATGATCCAGACTGTTGGATGGAAAAACGCATTGTAATAGCAAGAAAAGTAGAATATTTTAAGCTATAGAGATAAAGGATAAATGAACAGCACTCTTAATTACACACTATTTGAAAATGCATTGGCTTAGTTGTACAAAAGTCTGGTAAAAGTTTAATGCTGTACAATAAATAGCATAAGAAAATGAACTATTACTATTGCTTACTTCTGGGGCATTTGGGTGGTGAACATGCCATTGTGGCTCTCAGCACTCTTATTTCTGAAAGAATGAAGGAATCATCAATTTCCATTTGAGCCCCTCATAGTTAAATATCTATGCACACTAGCCTGTAGCTGTACTTCATTAAATATCTAGGAGAATACACATGAATAAACAACAGTCCATTGTTCTTTATCGTTATTGTAACTGTAACTTAGTTAAATGATCTTATTTCTGCTAACATTAGCTCTTAACAGCACGTCAAGGTTAAATGCCCCAGGTATAGACTGACAGGGCAAACCATAGCACATTACCGGATCATTATGGTTATTACAGCTAGCCGAACGTTATAAGAAACTTGGTTATACATTTGCTAATAGTGTTACATAATGACAAGCATGGACAATCGCTGTTTTGCATTTCGCTGACACTACGTTTAAACTCCGAGAAGTAAACTTCGATTTGCAGAAAATTAACGTTAGCATGTTTTACCATAATTAGCTAATTGGCAAGCTAACGTTACACACAATTTACATGGTAACTTCAGAGACATTTACTTTGCAATGTGACTCTTATATAACCATAGACTATATGGGACAAAGATATACTTAAAACCTAGTGAAGCTAAATCTTACCTTGAATTATTCAGCAGCAGTTCCATCCACATTGGCAGTGAAAGTTGTTAGCTAACATAACGTAGAGCAGCGTTGCTAACTCTCAGCTAATGTAAGTCAGATCCCCCCCATAGACTGAATATCCCGCCCACCGGTCGGTGGCTCCGCTCTCACTCCGCCCTCTCCTCTAAAATCGTCACATCCGCAACCATGATGGCTGCGCCCATACACGCAAACTCGACGACTCATTTCTGATCCCCACAAACCAATGGGTGACGTCACACATGCTCTGTCCATTTATTTTAACAGTCTATGGGTAAGACAGAGAAATGAGGCATAAAGGTGAGGCCTTTTTCCAGTTTCTCCATCTCTGCAGGTGTTAGGGAGAAAACAGTAGAGAGATTGGTTATATTTGAAGAAATTGTGGTGGTATTGTGCATTAGTTTATTTGCTGTTTACTGTACTTCAACCAGATGGTGTGTGGATGAGTGAGGAAGACGCAACACTAAGTCATCAGTGACCGTTGTAAGTAATGTAAAGCAACAATGTCTCTAATTAACCTATCCTTATCTGTATGACATCATTGCGATACTCAAGGTGTACCCAAGTGACTCTCAATCGTTATTGTTTTTTCTTTCAAAGAGCACCAGTTTGCTATCTACACAACATGAGTGAGTTTTAGCTTTGCCCCCTTTCCTATGATAACTTCTGGCATTCCTCTCCCTGGTTTTGAATAACTTTTGGAAGTCGATAATATTCTCTCGGTCTGACCCATTTGGTACAACCTAAAACACGGAAATAATAACCATTTTCCTTCTCGACCTTCAGGATCTACTTCAGTGCCTGTGCTTTGTTTTAATGTGGAGTATCTCCAATATGCCGACTTCCGGTCTGATGACGTGTTGTGAAAACCCTCTATAGTGGGATTCCTAATATCGCGAGCGGCACCAGGAGCAGGTCGCTCTACCGCCAGTTCAGGAAACGTTTACTAAACTGAACCGGGTTGTGGGAGTCATTAAGTATTGCATCGTGGACTCTTAAGTTGACGGTGAGCCCAAGCCTCAAGCCAGAGCCCGAGCCCCAGCTTGCAATGTTGACTGTCTGCTTGACATAATTGCAACTTAACATACTACATTATACACCAAAACCTACAGTAAGCCTAGCTAGGCTGTGTCCACAAGCTTGTATGTTACCAGAAGTGAAAGAATGGCTTTTGTTGTTGATTTGCTTTACTCTGAGCTCGAGGAGGGACGTCACTCGCTTGAAAAACTGATCATAAAATGTAATAGAACGTTGTAGAAATGTAGTGGTGTAGAAAGTATATACTATAGTATATATATAAGTATATACTAATATGCTCCGTGTCACCAATGTTGTCAAAAAAAACGTTGCAGAAAAAACGTTTTGGGATGAAAACAAGCATGTCCATGATGGGGGACGTTAGTGATAAGAGGACAGATGAGGTTATGTAGGCTACATGACTGATAGACAGGGAAGAAAAACAATACCGCTCAAATAAAGCGTATAATAATATTAAATTGTGTCTGGAAATGAAAATACATCTATAGTCTGGGCCTCAATATCGCCTCCCGGCATATGTTTAGCACCCTGAGAAGTAAGCTTATTCAGCTTCTTTATGTAGGTGATTGTCAAAAAAATGGTAATCCCATGTTTTGAGAAAAATACTTTATAGTCTGCTTGACAAGGTTAATAAACCATCCTTGATTTGTCATTCCTGCCGATAATGAGAGAGCGCTGTATCAGGCGAAGGAGACTGAGAGAAGACAACCTGCTCCAGAGCAGGTTATGTTCACAGGCTCAGTTACCATGGTAACTGACTCTGAGGATAAGTGACCCCTCTTTCTGAAAAGGAAAACCCAGAGTTTCCCTCATCTCATGGTTAAAAAACTCATATATATATATATATATATATATATATATATGTATTTATAGTATAAACTGGAGACACGTTTGTCTCGTCTTCTTGTAGTTGTCATCTTACGTCGTATTGTTTTGGACCTGTGCACCGGTGTGACGTCAGCATGGCGTTTGACTCTGGAATTGAAGCTGCATAGGGTTATTGTCAGCGTGCCCTCTCGCAAAGTCCCCGCCGAAGTGCACGTACGAGAAGAAGAGAAAGTACGAGAGGGCCGCAGCATAAACGACCACCACCGTGACTCTGACGGCGGGGTGTGTGCTACAGAAGAGGGCCGATCAAAAGACCGTTGCTGCGAGGAGAGCGACATAGAAGAGGACGAAGACGATTACCAAGGCCAAGACGATGTTGAAGTTGAACAAGGAAGAGAATGTGGAGAAAGTGGGCAACAAAGGCCACACAAAGAGGATGAAGAATATGAAGAAGAAGAAGAGGGAGAAGAGAGTGAAGAGTGGGAAGAGGGAGAGGGCAGTGAAAACGGGGACTACGATGAGGTTAGTGAAGACGAGGCCAGAGAAGACAAAGGTAGTGAAAGCGAAGAGTACGATGAAGTTAGCAAAGACCAGGGTGGCAAAGACCAGGGTAGAGACGACGAGGAGTACGTTGAGGATGGCGACGAGGAAATGTTTTTGTCAAAAGACAGCAAAATTGAATGGTCCTCAAAAACGTTTCACGCCAGTGGCCCACAAGCCCATCGCTGTGCCACCGAAAGAGACACAGACAAACTAGACCTAGGCCAAAGGGATCGAGACGGCCAACGCGCTTCTGCTTCCGCTCTGCAACCGCCGAGCCGGGGACCTACAGAGCACGCCGCGGAGCGCGTCCACGACATAATCTCCGCGTTCCAGCTGTTTGTCACGCAGCGAATAGAGAAAACGGTGCTGGCCGCGACCAACCTCGAGGGCCGCAGGCGATACGGCAAGTCCGGCGAGTGGAAAGCGATGGACGCCACGGACCTGCAAGCCTACCTCGGGCTTCTGATCCTCGCGAGCGTGTACAGGTCCCGCAACGAGGCCTTGTGGTCTTCTTACTGTTGTACCCATTGTACCAGTTGTAATTTTGTATGTGTGTGTGTGTGTGTGTGTGTGTGTGTGTGTGTGCGTCTGTGCGTGTGTGTGTGCGTGTGTGTGTTTGTGTCTGAGTGTGCGTGTGAGGATACTTTTAAACCTTTCCCTAGGTCAAAGCGCCTTCCGCCAGTACATGCCCAGCAAGCCCGCCCGGTACGGACTGAAGTCGTGAGTGGCAACCCATGTAGGACAATACCATGTAGGACGATACTAACTGCAACAAACTGAAAATGTACCTTGACTCTATTCTGAATACAATAAAGAACCCTTTGGGATACTTCTGCTGTGTGAGATATGAGTTGAAAAATATATACACTGTGAGTGAGCAAAAAAAAAGGGAATAAATAATAAAATAAATAAACCAGGGCATGTGACGTGACATTATACACACGAAGTCCGGGGGACAATGCGAGAGTAGTAGAAACCCAATAAACTGAACAGGTCCCCCGTGACATGCAGGACAATGCAAGGGTTAAAACAACACCATTGAAGGGTGCTTGTTCATAAAAAAATTCAAAATCCATCTAGAAAGGGCACTGACATTGGTCACCTATTTTCCTGGCTGCATCATGGCTTTGCTGCAGCCTAATGCTTTGCTGAACACACCCTGTTACGGTAAGCGTACCTGACTCATTTCTGTTTCCTGTGCCTGTGTGTTGGTAGCGTGTTGGTAGCTTTGCTGCTCACTAAATACCAGTTCAGTTTGTTAGAGTTGCTATTACAGCGGCTAACTGTCCGCTAAACACTTATTCTTATAGCAGTTCTGCATAAGCCTAGCAGTTAGTTATGTCGTCCCTCTCTCCTCCTTTCTCCTGCTCGATGTGTGAGATGTTTAGTTACTCCTCTGCATTCTTTAACGGCAATGGCGTGTGTAACAAGTGTAGTTTATTTTTGGACGTGGAGGCGAGGCTTAGTGAGTTAGAAGTCCGTTTCCGCACCATGACAGATCAGTTGTTAGTTACTGTAGCTAACCCCCCCACTGGTAGTCGGCGCGGGCTGGCCTGAGTTAGCCTCTGGTAGCCGTCCCCCGGCATCTCCTGGGCAGCCAGGTTATAGTGCCTGGGTGACTGTGCGAGGACGAGGAAGAGACAGTCGTAAGCTCTCCAAGGCGTCGGACCGCCACCAGCCCGTTAGCGTTTCTAAAAGATTTTCCCCACTCAGCAACACACCCGCTGAGAAACCAACTCTGATTATCGGCAGCTCCATTTTGAGAAACGTGACGTTAGCGAAGCCAGCAGCCATAGTTAAGTGCATCCCGGGGGCTAGAGCGGGCGACGTTGAGTCTTATCTGAAACTGTTGGCTAAGGATAAACGTAAATACAGCAAGATTGTTATCCACGTTGGCGTTAATGACTCCCGGTTACGGCAATCGGAGGTTACGAAGATTAATGTTGAATCGGTGTGTACATACGCGAAGTCAATCTCGGACGCCGTAGTTTTCTCTGGACCACTGCCAAATCTCACCAGCGATGACATGTATAGCCGCATGTCGTCATTTCGCCGCTGGCTATCGAGGTGGTGTCCAGATAACGATGTGGGCTTTGTGGATCACTGGCAGTCTTTCTGGGGAAGACCTGGTCTGATTCGGAGAGACAGCATTCATCCCACTTTGGATGGAGCTGCTCTCATTTCTGGAAATCTTGACAGGTTTATTAGTGGACCTAATGCTTGACAATCCATAGTTGGGACCAGGAGGCAGAGTCCCAGTCTAACACACTTCTCTGCTCCTTTATTCCAGGTGTTAGCTAGTAAAAACCCCATAGTGACGGTGTCTGCCCCCGACCATTGAAATTATTTAAATCAAAGGTAGACAGTAGAGGAGCTGTGCATGAAAACCTCATAACAATGAAAACCACAAGTGCAATAGTGCAAAAGAATAGGAGAATTAAATGTGGACTCTTAAACATCAGATCTCTCTCTTCTAAAGGTGTACTAGTAAATGAATTAATATCAGATTCTAATATTGATTTATTCTGTCTTACTGAAACCTGGCTGGGTGATGGAGAATATGTTAGTCTAAATGAATCCACCCCCCCCAGTCATGTTAATACTCACATTCCTCGAGGCACAGGCCGAGGAGGTGGAGTGGCAGCCATCTTTGATTCTAGTCTTCTAATCAGCTCTAAACCTAAACTTAATTATGACTCATTTGAAAGTCTTGTTCTTAGTCTTTCACACCCAAGTTGGAAATCAATGCAACCAGTTCTATTTGTTATAGTGTACCGAGCACCTGGTCCATACTCTGAATTTTTATCCGAATTTGCAGAGTTTCTGTCAAACTTAGTGCTTAAAACGGACAAAGTTATTATTGTAGGGGATTTTAATATTCATGTGGACGATGAGAATGATAGCCTTAGTACTGCGTTTATCTCTCTATTAGATTCTATTGGCTTCTCTCAAAGTGTTCATAAACCGACTCACGTTTTTAACCACACCCTCGATCTTGTTCTGGTATATGGTGTTGAAATTGAACATTTAATAGTGTTCCCACAGAATTCCTTTCTATCTGACCATTGTTTGATAACTTTTGAGTTTATACTGCTGAACTACACGCCATTAGGCAAAACTTCTATACAAGATGTCTATCTGATAGTGCTGTAGCTAAATTTAAGGATGCGATTCCGTTAGCATTAAACTCATTACCTAGTCCCAAAGTAAAGGAGGACTACTATGCTATTTGTCCCTCCCAAATCGATCATTTTGTTGATAGTGCAGCAGGCTTGCTACGAATGACTCTCTGTTGCCCCTTTAAAAAAGAACATAATAAAACAAAGACTGTTAGCTCCATGGTATAACACTGAAACTCGCAAATTAAAGCAAATATCGCGAAAACTTGAGAAGATCTGGCACTCCACCAAACTGGAAAATTCTCGTCTAATCTGGCAAGATAGTCTTAAAACATATAGGAAGGCCCTCCGTAATGCCAGAGCAGCGTACTACTCGTCATTAATAG
>NC_048417.1:26713935-26749812 GCF_013103735.1 Etheostoma cragini | reverse complement strand
CGGACCCAAGCACCTCCGTGAGGCATTATCCAAAGATATAGTTACTCTGGATGGCATCACCCTGGCCTCCAGCACCACTGTGAGGAATCTTGGAGTCACATTTGATCAGGACATATCCTTTAAGTCCCACTTAAAGCAAATTTCAAGGATCGCCTTTTTTCACCTACGTAATATTGCAAAAATCAGGAATATCCTGTCTAAAAATGATGCAGAAAAACTAGTCCATGCATTTGTTACTTCTAGGTTGGATTACTGCAATTCTTTGTTATCAGGCTGCTCGGAAATGTCCATAAGGACTCTTCAGCTGATCCAGAATGCTGCGGCACGTGTTCTGACGGGAACCAGGAAAAGAGATCACGTTTCTCCTGTTTTAGCTTCTCTGCATTGGCTTCCTGTAAAATTTAGAATAGAATTTAAAATCCTTCTTCTCACCTACAAAGCTCTTCATGGTCAGGCTCCATCTTATCTTAAAGAGCTCGTAGTACCTTACAACCCTACAAGAGCACTACGCTCCCAGAATGCAGGGTTATTGGTGCTTCCTAGAGTCTCTAAAAGTAGAACGGGAGCTAGAGCGTTCAGCTATCAGGCCCCTCTCTTGTGGAACCAGGTTCCAGTTTGGGTCCGGGAGGCAGACACCGTCTCCACATTTAAGAGTAGGCTTAAGACTTTCCTTTATGATAAAGCCTATAGATAGGGCATAGAATCGAATATTGTTAGGGATTAGTAGTAGCTTAGTCACATAGTTGTCAGATTTATCTATTATATAATCAAGAATATAATAAAACTAAAGGGAGACTTGGCATACAGCCCGATCCGGTTGGGGAGAGTTCTAGCCCGACCGGGCTGGAGCTCTCTTTACCTTGTTTCTCTTGGTTTTGCTGTAATAATAGTTTTAGACAGCTGGGGACTTATTTTGATACACTGAGCTCCTCTCTCCTCTATCTTTCCATCTTTTCATTTATCTGCATCCATGTCCCAGAAATGCTTGTTACTAACCTAGCTCTGGGGAGTCATTCCCCAGAGTCCTTATGTTCTTTTTCCCCAGCATGTTCCCTTGGATCAGAGAGGCTCCAAAATCAGGGTAGCAGCTGTCCCCTTGGTCCCGCTCCATGTTCTGTGATGCCATGTTCAACTGCTACACTGCAATGCCCAGCTACGTCCTGCTACGTCCTGCTGTGCCTTGTAATGCCGCACAGCGTCCTGCTATGCCATGAACTACTACAAAATTCTAACCCCAACCGGCCCGTCAGACACCGCCTACCAAGAGCCTGGGTCTGACCGAGGTTTCTGCCTAAAAGGAAGTTTTTCCTCGCCACTGTAGCACTGTTGCTTGCTCTGGAGGAAACTACTGGAACTGTTGGGTCCTTGTAAATTCTGGAGTGTGGTCTATATGTATAGTGTCTTGAGATAACTCTTGTTATGAATTGATACTATAAATAAAATTGAATTGAATTGAATCATATAAGCCTTTATTATTATTATTATTATTATTATTATTATTATTATTATTAGGGACCGAGCAGCGAAGCATGGACCCTGTTTTATCATTTCTTCTTCTTCTTTTCTTCCTAAGAAATCCATCGAGAAAGGGCACTGACATTGGTCATCTATATTCCTGGCTGCATCATATGAGCCTGAATGATTATTATTATTAGCACATAAGTCCAGGCCTATGCTAAACTTAATCAGTGCAATTTGTGTGCTAAGTGTCCTGATGGTGGCGCTACAACAGTCATCTAAAATTCGAAACTTTACAAACACATAACCAATATGTTGGTGTGTTGTACATGCTACAACGTCACAACTTATGCCAACCTGTAGCCCCAGTAGAGCAGAAACTATGCTCTGCTGTTACCTTGATGCATTTTTGAACTCCATCACTCTGACTTTACAAGGTATTAACTCTGCAGGGGGCCCAAACTTTTGCAGACGCCATTTTGTTTTCAGTTATTTTGAAAGTGTAAATGATGGAAATAAAATCTAACTATTTTTGACTTATTATATGAATGTCTAATCTTTCATTAGATGCCTTTTGGAGATTTTTCCATCTTTTCTTGGCTTCTTTATGCACATTAATACAATTTTTTACCTGGGTCGCCCAAACTTTCAAACCCCACTGTATTTAGAATCATTGTGCTGTGGACAACAGCCCTGCATATTTTAAATGTGTGTCTGCACTAACACACCTGATCCTTTGGGCCCCAAGATTACGACTTCAAACTATCACAATGTCACATGTTATACATAGTCAGCCGTTGTGTTTGGACACCATCCCTGCATGTTCTAAAGCAGGGGTTCTCAACCTTTTGCAAGCTGGGCCCCCCCAAAGCTGGTTCATTGCAGTTGGGGCCCTAGTGCCCTACGCCCCACACACCACGAGCGATAGATAGATAGATAGATAGATAGGCTATTATTTTTAGGCCCACATTATTATTATTAATAGTATTATCATCATCAGTAGCGGTAGGTATGCCTATTACCATTACTAGGCTATTTTTTATAATTGGCAGTAGTACCAGACTTCTAATGTGAGCTTGCAGATATTATTATTATTAGTATTATTATTATTATTATTATTATTATTATTATTATTATTATTATTATTATGAGTAGTATTAGGCCTATCATCATTACTAGGCTATTGCTATATATTTATATGAGGTTACATGCTTTATTGTTGTTATTATTGTTATTATTATTATTATTATTATTATTATTATTATTATTATTATTATTATTATTATCATCATTATCAGTAGGCCTATTATCATTACTAGGCTATTGCTATAATTGGGAATTGGCACCAGACCTCTGATATTAATTTATGCTTTATTATTGTTATTATCACTAGGTCTAATAGTAGGCTTCATCTGCATTTTTGAAAGAAGCTTGCACGTTTGTGATATTAATGTGAGACCTGAGTCTGCTTTGCCTTGCAAAGATCCTCAATTCTTGGCTCAATGTTTGATAAACATAGCCTCAAATCATCCTCGATTTGTGCACGATTACGGTATTTAGTTTTGAGTGCAGTCATTTTTGAGAATCCTGCCTCACACAAATATGTTGACGCAAAAGGAAGGAGAATCTTCTAGGCGACATCACAGAGTTCAGCGTACTCCTGCATCAATGATGCCCAGAATTACGAAAGAGGGCAGCGAGAGCAGAAAGAGCCAGCAAACTTCAGTGTGCTGAAGCAGCTGTTCGTGCCCTGACCCCATTTCCTGGCAGAGGACCCCAAACAAGCGAGAGTTTAGCGGCCGTGATTTGATTAGATTTATTATTTTCACGGATTGGTTCAGCAAGGAGTCAAAGAGAACCAGCATTTTTTTAGCAGCTAGTGCTTCGCGATGGACCATGCAATGTGTCCATTTCACAAGTGGAGCTACTTGCTGAACGCGAGCAGCTAGGCCACGCTCACGCCCCGTCATTCCCTGCGCACCATCCGTGCATAGGCCAACGCATCGGCCCCAAGCCAACCCATTTTCACTGATAAAAATATCAAGGACATTGAAAATGGCTTCTCCTGTAGTGTGCGACTGAAGAGGCCGGCAAAACAGGACATCCTCCTCAATCACCTTGTCTCTCAGATACCTGATATAGGTGAGGAGCTGTGACCTGCCCAGCAATATCAGTGGATTCGTCCAGCTGCAGCGCGTAGTAATGACTCATTTTTACGAACTCTATCAGTTGCTCTCTGATATCATTGGACATGTCTACAATTCTCCTAGCGACTGTGTCATTGGACAGTGGTACTGCACCGAGTTTGGCTGCTGAACTATCGCCTATCATTATCCTGCAAATGTCTTGCGCTGCCGGCAAAATGAGAGTCTCGGCGACTGTATGCAGTTTACCCAGTTTACCGATCCTTTTGGCCACTACATACGATGCCTCCAAACACTTTTTAGACACAGTGCTGTGCACTGAAATGGTTGCCTGTTGCTGATGGAGGCCATCAAGCTTTCTTTTAAAATATTCAGCCGGTTTATTTTTAATGCCAGCATGCTTTGTTTCTAGGTGCCTTTTTAATTTGCAGGGCTTCATACTGTCGTTTGCCAGCACCTCGGCACACACGACACACTGAGGTCTCAGATCAGCCGTGACTGTAAACCCAAACTGCAGGTATGATTCATCGTACCTTCAAAGCTTTTTTGCAGCTGGTGGTGCGTCGGTTGGCTTGTTGGTCCTCACAAGAAATTTCTCCATTTTTGTTACGTGTTTTCAATAAAGTTTTGGCGCTATATAACTGTGTGTGTGGTGTATGTTGAGAGACGTATCAGGGGCTAATCAGTCGGGACGATCTTTAAATTTATTTTAATACTTAACGCTTGGTGTGTGTGTGTGTGTGTGTGTGTGTGTGTGTGTGTGTGTGGGTAGTTTTAGCTAAATGAAGCTACTGCCTAGCAGTTAAAATAATGACTGGCTATGGCTGAGATTTGATCTAATCTTAAAAAAATACTGTTTGTGGGTTTAGTCTTTAAAAAGACTGTTGGGGTATAGTAGTAAAGGCCTATCAAGATTGATCAGACTAGCGAGAGCTGGCACAAGTGAACTTGGGAAGAGACTAGACTAGAGTGAATGGAGAGCTATGTTGTGATTCAATTTAAATGCAGTGATTTAATTTTGTGTGAGAGTGAGTGAACATTAAATTTTACAGCCCGCTCTGAAAGTCAGGGCGGGAACAGCGGCGGCCATGCGCATGCGTGATTCATTTGTAGCCTGGACGCGGTGGGGTCTGTGTCTTCTCTCTGCTCTGACTGCAGGCTGTGCCTGCTGCGCGAGGCTACTGCTGACTGGGAGTGCTTTTGGACGGGAGAGGGGCTCACAGTGACGTGCGGTGATGTCAGTAAGAGGCTAGGCACTGAGTTATGAAATGCAGGACATTTCCAATAAATCTATCAAAATCAATCAAATGTAATTATATAACACCTTACAGCCACCAGCAGGCTACGGTGCTAAACAGAATGAGTATAATGACATTATCCAATAGAAAGAGTGAACATAGCGAACAGTAAAATCAGAAAAGGTCTCAAAGAAACAAAAGAATGAAACTGTCCCACCACTGCTACGTATTAAAAGCCTGATTCAACAGATATGTCTTGAGTTTGGACCTAAAAAGAGCCACATCTGTAACAGTGCGAATATCGGGGGGTAACTTGTTCCAGAGTCTCGGGGGAGCAACTGCAAAAGCCTGATCCCCCCCCACAGTTTATACCTGGACCTTAGGACTTCTAAACTCAACTAATTTGAAGAACGCGATGACCGTGTGTTCCCGCAAAGTTCAGATTTTAGGCAAATACTCTGGGTGACATATTTTCTCTCTCTCTCTCACACACACACACACACACACACACACACACACACACACACACACGCGTTAATGTCCAGCATCAGAATGCAAGTTATGAAACCATCTTTGTTGTAATTATTGCACAGCGGCTATGTTTGTCAGTCCCAGCCAGCAACAATGAAAACACACACTGCTCAACTGAATATGAAGGCAAATGGCTGCAGCATTAGTTCAATCACACTAAACCCAAAATAGTTTCTGACTCACCAATCGGTAGATTTGTACATAAAATCCATCCGACGCTTCCTCGTGAAGGCGTCGATCACAGCGTTGTAAAACTCGTCTTTACGGCGCTTTAGTTTGAAAGTCACTGTTAGCACGGCCACATAGCCACATCTCTTCTTCCGTACCAGTCAGTTTGAAACGATGCAACGTATTTGTCCCTTTTGCTGCAGTAGTCCATCTAAGGCTGGCGTAGACCTCCATCTTGCTATTAGTTCTTTTTTTTTTTTTTTTTATTAAAATCGAGTTTTGAGAAATTCCTCACCGCTGTGATATTGCCGGACTCCGCTGCTGTTATTTTGAATTTGAATTTCGTGGGGATTGCGCTTACAACGTAGCTGGTGTAATGATGTCAGCTACGCAAAGGGACAGTAATATCTCGATTTTAATTGGTTCATGTTTGATATCTAACGGAGACGATTACTGGAATAACACATTTACGTACAAAGGCACGGCAGAGTTGTGCATTTTGACGTACATGTTAAAGTATTATTATGTTGTTGTTTTTTTCCAGTTTTTTCCCCCTCCCATCCTGTAGTGTACTCGCGCCCCCACGGGAGAGAACCACTGTTCTAGAGGTTTCTGAGGATAAACAAACCTGTCTGAAATGATCAGCTCATTAGTTTGTGTCCTAGGTTACTTAGTGTACTCTGGCATTATGCTTATGTTGGGATTGGAGACACACAATTAAAGATATTAATTCTGAACCTGCCGGTTCAGAATTGATGTTCCTCTTTCATCTTGATCTTTAGTTTTTGTAGTGGGTTTTGGAGTTTCACTTTGATCCATTCCCCGTATTAAAGATTATGCCATCATTATGTCTGATGCTACTATTGTGCTTTCATCCTTGTGGTGTATGTTATGTGTACCCACATATATCTTATCACAATTTTACTAAATAGACTACATTTTTGGTCTTCTTGTTGAAGTGAAAAAAACATTTCCAGTTATCATGTTAGAAGTCAGTAACCCCATTGAAGTGTCTTGCTCTTTCATTTACTTTTGGGTGTACTATATTTGTCAGCTCTGGAGATGAGTTTGATTGGCCACATGTGATATACCTTATGTACCCAAGGAAATTTCCAATAAATCCCTTGATGATAATTAGGAGCCGAGCAGCAAAGCTTTTTTTGATTTTGGCCACAGACACAATGTCCCTGAGCACTTGTTACTGTGGATTCTTCAAGACACGTGATACGTTCAAGAATGTGAACTTTCTGTTTTTTAGGGACACCTGTGACACCTGTCTATAGCCTAATTTAATTCCTACAGTGTTGTTACACTGTACTTGCTTTTGGATCATTAGAAAAATAATGCAAAATGATTATCTTAAAACAAAAGATATAGTGTCTCTTGCATCACATAGTTTATGAACAGGTATCTAAGTGGTCTTGAAAGGAATTCTATTGTTCCACTCTCATTTGGACTGGGTCTTGACTAATCCCGGTATTGGACTTGACAAAGGACTACACTGCTTTTCATCTTATCATCACATCTGCTTTACTTCATTTCTATCTTGCAAAATACAAATCATCAGCTCCATCTTCTGGCGAGTCACCAAAGTATTTAATGAATAAGTGGGGACCTGTATTGACAGTCCAGATTACATCACATAGTGTAAATCATAAATAAAAAGACAGGACATCACATTATGAATAAGTCTAATTTATTATCATATTTCATGCTACTTACAGTGTGGTTCGAAAGTTTGCGCACCGCAGGTAAAAAGTTGTATTAATGTGCATAAAGAAGCCAAGAGGCATCAAATGACAGATTAGACATTTGTATAATATGTCAAAGTATGTTAAATTTAATTCTAATCTTTTCAAAAATAATGTTGTTTAAATTCTTCCCAAAAGAACATCATAGTGCTTTATATATTTGTGTCACAGAAACACACAATCAAATATAAATGGCACTTTTGGCAAACATGTTTTTTTTTTCTCTACTACACAGGAAAGTGGGGCTGTTTAGGGACATTTTTTCTCTGTGCTCTGACCAAACAGAGACATATATACAAAGATTTAGGAGATCTTTTGTTGTGTTGGGATAGAATGTTCCCTAAGTGTCGTACATGTGTGAATTTAAAGCTTGCATTAGACTTGGTGATTACCTAGAAACAGTATATGTTGCTTATGACTCTTTCTTTAAATGCAGCAGCATCAGAGAGACACAATAAACAACAAGAAAAAGCTGAAGAACAGGCCTTCCAGTTGTTAATCACACACAATTTAGACTTAATGACGGGAAAGTATATCTTCAATTTCTCTATTTCATAACTAACACACTGAACATATTCATTCATTTAATCTTTAGACCTATTCTGATCTCAGTCCCTCCACAGCCTCTCTACAGCATGCTGATCTCACAGGAGCCAGGCTGCAGTATCTGAAGAGTAACTATGAGTTTAACTGCTTTTCTAAACCAGGGGTAAAACAAGGCATAGATCACAGGGTTTAGACCAGAGTTTAAAAAATAAAACATTGGGACAATAAAGGATGCATATGAAGGATTGACCAAGCTGTCACCTGCAAGAGAAACAGAGTAATATGGACAGAAACACATTAGAAACACAACTATGAGAACACCAAGAGTCCTGGCTGCTTTCAGCTCTGATTTCTTTGCCTTTGGAGTCCCTGACAGCTGGAGTGTGACAGCTGTAACGTGAGAGCGCATGGCGCGAGCCTGAGACACAGCCACGGCAAATACTCTCACATACAGAGCTACGATTACAGTAACTGGAATAATAAAGGTCAAAACAAGGTCCACAATCCCTGCGATATAGCCAACCACCAACACACATTCTCCGTAACAAGGAGCATACCTGTCTGGGTGAGTCGGTAAAACCTTTGTAAAGAGAAGGCTGTAAGAAACACAACAGAGCCAACACAAACAAACACAGAATCTAACTCTGTTCATGGTGATTCTGGTGTTGTAATGCAGAGGGTCACAAATAGCCACATAACGGTCAACTGATATCAGCACCATGTCACCTACTGAGGATGAAATAATGATAAGTTCTAGATAATTATACCAAGTACACACAAAGTCACCAAGAAACCAGCAGGATGTTTTTTTGAGGATTTCTCCCGGCATCAGCACGAAGCCCACTAGAAAGTCTGAGACAGCCAGAGAGAGGAGGAGGATGTTGGTGGGTGTGTGGAGCTGCCTGGAAGGAAGGAGATTGTTATCATTAAGTCCTCATATCTGACAAAAAAAATTGTTTAATTTTTTCTGATCTGTAATACCAACAGGCCTTATTTTGAGCAGGCAATTTGATTATTATAGTAAAAGAAGCACAGGTGTAACAGTGCTAACAACATAACCAATGGCTCCCTTAAGTGTCCCACTAACCCATGACACTAGGACAAGCCAGCCGGCTTGCATTATGCCAGGACCCTGAAACAGTGTTCATACATTTAACATCAATTGCTGAGACAAGGATCTTTGCCTGAAGTGGGAGACTGAGATAATGACGAGCAGGTTGAGAGCTACAGTGACCAGAGAGATGGAGGAAAGTAAAATGTGAATGAGCATCACTTCAAACCAAGGAGGCGTCAGCTTCCTGCAGGAGGTGTTGAAGAGTTTTGGAAAGCAGAGCTCTGCTCCGTCCTGTGTCTCCCTCATTAGTGGGAGGATGAGAGAGACCTCAGCTGTCTGCTTCAAACTCTGTCATACAACTCATTTATCTCTTTCTACCCTTGTCTCCACCCCTCCCTTTCTCCCTGTAAGTCTCTGTCGGATACCACTGTCCTTCCTTCCTTGCTGTACACATTGTTTTAAGCTTTCCAAACCCACAGCCCCGTAAGTCTTCAAACCCTGCCTAATAATTGCCCCATGTTTTGTCTTTTAAACCCCATTTGGAAACCAAAGGTACCTCTCTGGCCTCTCTGTTGCTTGTATTATTTTGCCATGGAGTAGATAAAAAGCAAACTTATCAAAATGTCCCCAATGTAACAGAAAATTCCAGCCCCCTGGTGCTCCAAGATCCCAGTTTTGGCGTGACCAAGTTGAATTGGATTGAACTCTGGTGGAAGTGAATGTCAAATTGGACCTGGAATCGAGTAAGCTTCCCTTCGTGTAAGGTCAGTTCCATTTGTATTTATGCGTGTAATCTGATGCAAAGCTTTCTCATAACACAATCACATGTAACTTAAATTTGGTGACGGCCCACTGCCGACCAGTCACGTGAAAGTTGACTGTATTTTTCACCAGGCACGTCTGCGCAGCGTTCGATAGGAACCGGAAGCCACACAAGCAATCACGGCCATTCACGTCACTGCTTGA
Organism: Etheostoma cragini; assembly: GCF_013103735.1. Taxonomy (NCBI): domain Eukaryota; kingdom Metazoa; phylum Chordata; class Actinopteri; order Perciformes; family Percidae; genus Etheostoma; species Etheostoma cragini. Next base: position 26,739,956 of record NC_048417.1, on the reverse strand, counting down.
TCTTCCACCAGCTGCGTCACAGGGCGTCCCCCTGAATCGGCTCTCCGCTCCGATAAAGATACGCCCCAGTTTTTTTTTCATACAAGCCACAGGCCGGTTGCTTCTTCTGCAAAGAAGAGCAACGGCGAGAGTAACCAGTCAGTTTACCTATACATCCCCTAAATCCTTTAAGTCTCCTCCACAACGCCAAGGACAATGAGAGCTTCATCATGGAGAGAGGTTCATCTCGGCCTTTATTCCCCAGGACAGCAAGGGGAGAGAGAGGGGGAAGACATGAGAGACACTTGCTACTGGTCGAGTTAACCCCCAGACTTCTGTATTGAGGAATAAACCTCTTGTTATGGTCGCGTGCCATACCAATTGATCGAATCAGGGTTCCCACAAATTCATTTTCAAACAACACATGAACCCCAGTTCCTCGGAAAAAGTCCTGTGTTTGATCCAGTTGCTAGTTTGACCCATTCAACAACCCAACCTGCCATCTTTTTCAGAATTTGGCGCTCTTATAGGTCGCTCCAGCTGCTCTACAACCCTAACTCTCTTTACCTGCTAAATCCTCTACTATATCCACCAGCTAGTCTCTAACTTCATCTATTTGCTGCTTAGTTTTTAAAGAGTACTCAAAATGGACGCTGATGATACTGTGAGAGTGAAGAAAACATGAAAGTTTTGGGCCTTAAAAAACAAAACAAAAAAATTAAAGTCAAAACCACTCTCTAGATACTAGAGGAGCTCGGGAGATAATTCTCTGTGGATTTGGGACTGGCAGCAACCCCTCTCAGATTACACATGCTAATTAAATCCTTTTTTTGTTAAAGATTTAGACAATTTTGATACATTAAATAATTGTACTCATGTCAGACACAATATCAACAGAAAAAACCTGTTCAGTAATGATAGCATCACATGTTGATAGGTTCATGGTGACGCTTGTTTATCTTCACACCTCTGATTGCAAACACCTCATTGGTCGAGATGTCTTCTTCTGACTAACCCATACAGGTGTGAACAAACTTCCTGTCCAGAGGGGTTCAGCACACTGCCTTTAGGAGCCACTAATGGGCTGTAAGACACTGATAACAGAGAGTCAGATCTCTGGGGACCTGACTGTTTGTGTCTGATGATGCCCACTATACACAACTAAGTAAGTGGTCATTTAGGTCCCATCAATCACTGATCTATAGGGAGATGAGTTTGGATCTTCAGTTTTAGCTCTGCTCATTAATACACCATGCTGTAGCATTCACATAAACTTAGGCTATTTAAACTTAGTGAAGACTACTTGTTTGAATGCAGTTTTTCTTTTTAGTACCATATGGTTGTAAGCAGGGCCTGAAGTTAACTTTTTTGGCCACCATCCAAACAGGCTTTTATCAACCGAGATTTTTCCTCAAAAGATGCATGAGTATGCTGTCATAAATCAGCCACGAAACTCGCCATTGTCCCCAACTGTCCCATTTGGTGTGGAAAACGTGACAGACTTGGTTAGAATCAAACTTTATTTCTAAAGCACTTTTTTTTTTTTAAATGCGAAAAGAACAACACTAAGTGGCAAAAAACAGCTTTGTAAAAAATAATAATGCAAAATAAGGATGCCTTCAGGATGTTAAAACCTGGATGACCTGTAATTTTCTAATGTTAAACTCAGATAAAACTGAAATTATTGTTCTGGGGCACAAGCACCTCCGTGGCGCATTATCAAAAGAGATAGTTACTCTGGATGGCATCACCCTGGCCTCCAGCACCACTGTGAGGAATGTTGGAGTTATCTTTGATCTTTGATCAGGACATGTCGTTTAATTCTCACTTTAAGCAAATTTCAAGAACCTCCTTCTTTCACCTACGTACAATTGCAAAAATCCGTAATATCCTGTCTAAAAATGATGCCGAAAACCTAGTCCATGCATTTGTTACTTCTAAGCTGGATTACCACAATTCTTTATTATCAGGCTGCTCAAAAAAGTCCATAAAGACTCTTCAGGTGATCCAGAATGCTGCAGCACGTGTTCTGACAGGAACCAGGAAAAGAGATCACATCTCTCCTGTTTTAGCTCCTCTGCATTTGCTTCCTGTAAAATCGAGAATAGAATTTAAAATCCTTCTTCTCACCTACAAAGTTCTTCATGTTTAGGCACCATCTTATCTTAAAGAGCTCATAGTACCTTACTAGCCCACCACAGCAAGGGTTACTTGTGGTTCCTAAAGTCTCCAAAAGTAGAATGGGAGCCAAAGCGTTCAGCTATCAGGCTCCTGTTCTGTTGAACCAGGTTCCAGTTTGGGTTCAGAAGGCAAACACCATATCCATATTTAAGAGTAAGCTTAAGAATTTCCTCTTTGATAAAGCTTATAGTTAGTGCTCAGGAGAGTCCTAAACATCCCTTAGTTACACTTCCATAGGCTTAGACTACTAGAGGACTTCCCATAATGCACTCAGCACCTCTCTCCTCCTCCTTCTCTCCATCTGTATGCAACCTCATCCTATCAAATTTTAAAACCATTAAAACCCTTAAAACCATACGGGTGTGGCTAAGATGAATCATTCTTCCCAGCTCCGCCCTCTTGTCTAATTTCTGGCTCAAAACAAGCAAGTTGAAAAAGGCTAACTACTAGCTTCATAAGTCCACAAACCAATGGGAGAAGTCCCTGATGCTAAGTCCATTGTATTAACATCCTGTGGTTTGTGTACGAGCCACCTAGGCCCAGCCAATCAGCATCCTGTGCAGATCCTTAAGCCATATGTGTAGTTGCCTTAATAGGCTAAACTTTACATCGCCAAACCAGGCGGAGGGCAGTGATCCTAAGATTATGCATTGTTTGCTGGTGTTCAAAATATTGTAAATCAAGCAGACTAAATTTGCTTTAAGTTTCTCAGTTTGTGGCATCTTTAATTTATACTCACTAATAAATAAATTGAAGTGGCGGTAAACAAATTAGCTTCTCTTATGTTTGAGGACTGATTACACTCTTCCTTAAATTTTTAAGAGGAACTGGATGTGAAATCTGATGCAAAGCATTCTCATGAATGCAACTGGCATGACCTCTACCATAAATACGTTGGCTGCCGAAAGCTAACAGCCAACCGGTCACGTGGCAGTTGAGGTTGTGGCGGTCTTGACAGCAGCTGTTACAGTTAAGTATAGATGACAAAAGACCATCACAAGAGCGGTTAGGTTTAGACACCAAAATGACAAGGTAAGACTAGAAAAAAAGGTTGTAGTTTGGGTAGTCCACTTAAGTAGTACTCCTGGGACATTGTTACCACGTGGCTCAGGAACACTTTGGAAATCCATTGTGAGTTAACACAGTTCATCGCTTCATCTACAGGTGAAAGGTAGAACTCTACCATGTAAAGATAGCCATATATCAACTACACCCCGTAACGCCACTGGCTTCTCTGGGCTCATCTGAGATGGACTGCCACAAAGTGGAAAAGTGTGCTGTGGTCTGACGAGTCCACATTTCAAATTGTTTTTTGGAAATCATGGACGTCACGTCCTTTGGGCCAAAGAGGTAAAGGACCATCCATATTGTTACCAGCGCAAAGTTTGAAAGCTAGCATCTGTGATTGTACTGGGGTGTGTTATTGCCCATGGCATGGGTAACTTGCACATCTGTGATGGCAACATTAATATTGAGAGGTACATGAAGTTTTGGAGCAACTTTAGAGCAAATGTGCCGCCATACAAGCAACGTCTTTTTCATGGACGGTGTTGCTTATTTCAGCAAAACAATGCCAAGCCACATTCTGCACATGTTACAACATGACTTCACTTCCTGCTTGTCTCCCATCAAAATAGCTTTGGCCACTATTTTGTACAGTCTGGCATGCTCCGGCTGCGCTACAACCCTAACCCTATTTACCTGCTAAATCCAAAATATTCACCAGATCGTCTTTAAGTGTGTCTTTGTGCTGCTGAGCAGTACTGCACTTTGGTACAGCGGGTATTTAGAGAGTTCTAAAAAAAGGTAGCTCATGAAAACTGTGAGAAGGAAGAAAATAGTAATGTGTTGGGCTTGAAAAATCCGTGAGTTAAAAACCCTTTGTGGAGCTTAGAGGATCTGCAGAGTCGGGAAATAATTCTCTGTGGATATGTGACTGGCAGCGACCTATCTGACATCACATATTTTTATTGAATCCCTTTGATTATTAAAGATCTAAAACATTTCAATTGAATAAATTATTGTACTTATGGCAGGCACAATATCAACAAAAAACATCACTATTCAGTAATGATTGCATCAGATGTTGATTTTTTTCATGCTGTCTTCACACCTTTAATTACAGTGACACCTCATTGGTCGAGATGTCTTCTTCTGACTAACCCGTACAGGTGTGAACAAACTTCCTGTCCAGAGGGGTTCAGCACACCACCTTTAGGAGCCACTAATAGGCTACAAAACATTGTTCATAGAGAGGCAGAAATCTCTCGGGACCTTGTGTGTATGACGAGGCTCACTAAACCGGCAAATTAAGTAAATGGTCATTTTATTTCATATTTATTTTAAAACATAAGACAAAACACACTTATGTCAAATACAAACTTGTGTGATGATATATTGAGAGGTCCAGAGCTAGTAGCAACACTGTAATATATTTTCCAAATACTTCATCTACTTCTGCACTCCACCCCTCCTCCCCATTTTCCCCAGGAGACTACTGTTTTTCATTGCCCTCTGCTGGTTTCCTCCTGTGGTGAAACCTCTCCTGTATTTCTCCCAATTTATGATACATTTTCACAATTTCTTCCTTTTCGTCATATCAACCTATTTCTGGCACAACACAGCGAGTTTAAGCTCTAAGACTCTAAATGTATACAGTTTCCATCCAGAAAACAACACAGCTAAAACAAATGTCGTTGTGGAATGCATGTGACGCGGAAGGATAGAGAGCCTCGTACTTCTTAGAGGAAGAGAGAAATGTAGACTAAACAAAATACTCAAGCCAGAAGCTTATAAAATCTGCATTCCTTCCTGAAAATTAAAAGACTAGATCTGTGCCCCAATGTGCCTGTTTGGGATGGTCTGATTGCTTGGCCTGTGGTATCGCTGCTTGCAGTTTTCTCTGAAACCATTGTACACCAAAACTACCTGCAAATGGACCCCAAAGCATTGTACACGCAAGGCAACTCTCAGCAACTCAATAAGATATAGTTACGTTAGGGGCGGCTGTGGCTCAGTGGTAGAGTGGTTGTCTGCCAATCAGAAGGTTGAGGGTTCAATCCCTTGCCCTGCAGTCCCATGTCGAAGTGACTGTTTTTTTTTAAAGGAGTCTGGTTGCTTTGAAGAGAGCAGAGATTATGGATTCAGTTCCCCGTTGTAAAGGGCTGTCTGACAGCATGGTAAAGCGGTGGAAATATTGTAAATATAGTGTACACTTAAAGGGATACTTGGCCGATTTAAAACCAGGTCTGTGTCATGGCAGTGTGTGTGCAGATGAATGCCTTCCCACCATTGGTAGTCTGACATTTTTTTTTTCTCAGACGCGGAGTGATACTTATTGTGCAAAGGAATTTTAATCTTAGGTGTTATATACTGCTATTAGACGATGGTCATTAACAAATCAGATTGCGGGATTTTAAGCTATATACAGTATATAGTAAATAACCACACACGAACCGGTCGAACGTGCTTGGTGGGGACTATACACGCCACTTTGAGCGGTCTGGGATCAGGACGACCCAGCGTCGATATTTTCTAAGTTGGGACTGAGAACTTGTCTTGGCCTACTAGAACTACCATTACTTTTTTGATGTCTTGTTTCACTTCCTTCTTTGTGTTTGTTCCGGCCTTTTTTGATTCTCTACTCAGTCTTATGAGTTCCAGCTGTTCATCAGGTCACCTGCTGACGTTACAGCCCTCGTAGCCTTGTGTATTAAGTCTGAGTTCTCCCTTTAGTCTGGTGTCAGTTCGCCATGGCACCTTGTGTTTCTACTGTTCAGTACATACATTTGTTCTGAAGTATAGCTGCAAGAGTTAGAGTTAGAGTACAACTGTGAACATCTACTGTTTCCATCCAGACAATACAGCTACACCAAATGTTAGTTGTGGCATGGAGATGACTTGAAGGAGAGCCTAGTCCTCCTCAGAAAGAGAGGAATAGAGATTACTGTGTATCTTATCACAATTTTGCTAAATAGACTACAGTTTTGGTCCTTTGATGAAGTGAAAAAAAACATTTCCATGGTAGCAGTCAGTACCCCAATAACCCCATTGTAGTGTCTTGCTCTTTCATTTACTTTTGGGTGTACTATATTTCTCAGCTCTGGGATGAGTGTGATTGGCCACATTTGATATACCGTACGTACCCGGGGAAATTTCCAATAAATCCCTTGATGATAACTGGGCTGAGCTGCAAAGCTTTTTTTTTATTTTGGCCACAGACACAATGTCACTGAGCACTTTGTACTGTGGATTCTTCAAAACATGTGATAAGTTCCAGAATGGGAACATTTGTATTTTTTAGGGACACATTTGACACCTGTCTATAGAATAATTTGATCCTACAGTGTTTTTATTTTGCACTTGCTTTTGGATCATTACAAAAAATAATGCAAAGTGATTATCTTAAAATAAATAGATAGCGTCTGTTGCATAACACACATTATGAACAGGTATCTAAGTGGTCTTGAAGAATATTCTATTCTGCCTTTCATCTGGACTCGGTTCCGACTAGTCCTGGTCTTGGACTTGACAAAGGTTGACTTGACTACACCACTATTAATCTTATCATCACTGCTTTACTTCATTTCTATCCTGAAAAATACAAGTCACCAGCTCCATCTTCTGGTGAGTCAGCAGAGAGAAATCCCTGTGGCAGTTTAAGTTTGCATATAACGTAGCTGAACAATGATTGTTGTGTGACACAGGCTGCAATGATAAGGGGGCTTCTGCACGCATCTGTCATCCAAGTGGACCGAAAAGTGGACCACCAAAAAAAAGGAGTCAGGCTTTACCACCTACCTCAATTAGTTTGGCCGAATCCCACTAGGGTTGGATTCCCCCTTTTCAACATGTCATTAGTCTCTTGTCATTTCACATCAGTGTGAAAAAATTGATAAAAAGACACGATATTACATTGTAAATATGTCTATTTATTATCATATGCCACTTTACAACAAATCTCTATGCTATGTAACATTAAATAAATTAAAATTCTGATGATCTTCTTATAAAACTGATTACCATTTGCAATCCATTACTCTTTACATAGTTTGTTTAACTTGGCTGTTCGTTTTTATCAGTAAAACAGAGGCCAAGCAGGCCTGGGAACAAAATCGACATGAATCACAGAGATGATGCGTTGACGAAATATAGAGACATAAATACAAAGCTTTCATTGCGCTTTTGTTGTGTTGGGTTGAAATGTTTCATGTCACTAGTGATTACCTAGAAACAGTATATGGTGCTTATGACTCTTTCTTTAAATAAAGCAGCATCAGAGAGACATAATACACAACAAGATAAAGCTGAAGAACAGGCCTTTCAATGGTTGATGTACACAATTTAGACTTAAAGACTCAAAAGTATACTTTCAATTACTCTATTTCATAAGTCACACACTGAACATATTCATTCATTTATTCCTTAGACCGATTCTGATCCCAGTTCCTCGACTGCCTCACTACAGCATGTTGGTCTCACGGAAGCCAGGCTGCAGTATCTGAAGAGTAACTATGAGTTAACTGCTTTTTTAAACCAGGGGTAAAACAAGGCATAAATCACAGGGTTTAGACAAGAGTTAAATTGACACATAAAGAGAAAATAGGATGCAGATGAAACATTAACGAAGCTGTCACCTGCAAGAGAGACACAGTAATATGGGCAGAAACATATTAGAAACACAACTTCCAGAACACCAAGAGTCCTGGCTGCTTTCAGCTCTGATCTATTTGCCTTTGGAGTCCTTGACAGCTGCAGTGTGACAGCTGTAATGTGAGAGCGCATGGCACGAGCCTGAGACACAGCCAAGGCAAATACTCTCAGATACAGAGCTACGATTACAGTAACTGGAACAATAAAGGACAAAACAAGATCTATTACTCCGGTTAAATAGTCAATGACCAACAAACATTCTCCGTAGAAGGAATTATACCTCCCGGGTTGAGTTAGGTCATCCTTCACAAAGAGGAAGCTGTAGGAAGCAGAAAAGAGCCAACACAGACAAACACAGAGTTTAACTCTGTTCACAGTGATTCTGGTGTTGTAATGTAGAGGGTAACAAATAGCCACATAACGGTCAACTGATATGAGCACTATGTCACCTAGCGAGGATGCAGTAATGATGATTGAAAGATAATTATAAAGAAAATACACAAAGTCACCAAGAAACCAGCAGGAGGTTTTCCGGAGGATTTCTCCAGGCATGAGGCCCACTAGAAAGTCTGAGACAGCCAGAGAGAGGAGGAGGATGTTGGTGGGGGTGTGGAGCTGCCTGGAAGGAAAGTAAAAAGTATCTTTAAACAAATACTGACATCAAAATCCTAACCAGTACTCAAAATAAAAAATAAAAAATTCCTTTCAGTTTAAATATTTTTCAATCCAGCACATCAGTAAGAGTAGACAATTAAAATGACTTTGTTGAGAAAGAAAGCAATTACTAATATTTGTAAGAGAGTGGACATGAACAACAGTATCTGGCATCAAAGTTAGACATTTGGAGCAACAGCATTCAAAACTAACTCAAAGACAATTTTTGTAAACATATACAGCAGCTGTTCACATTTTAGAAATACAAATGAGAAGCAAAGAAGTTAATATCTGCCTGAAGTGGGAGATTGAGATAATGATGAGCAGGTTGAGAGGCACAGTTGTCAGAGAGATGGAGTAGCACACAAAGTAAATGAGCAGTGTTTGGGGCCAAGGAGACGGGGGCTTCCTGCAGGAGGTGTTTGGGAACTGTGGAAAGCAGAGCTCGGCTCCGTCCTCAATGTGATTCACCTGATGTCTCACTGTTCCCCGTTACCTCATTACCTCCTGTATTTAACCCCAGTGTTTGCTTTGTCTCTTGTTGGATCATTCCAGTTTTGTTTGCCGTCGTCCTGTGACCTGTCAGCTTTGCCAGTCCAAGTGGTATGTTGTTTGTCTTTTTCTCCTGCCTTCCTGCCCGACTGTGCCTGCTGCTTGTTCCTGTTTTCCCCGTGAGTTTTTCCTTGTGACGTTTACCCAGCCTTGCCATCGCCTTCCCCCCGTTTTGGATTGGGGATTCTTGGATTTTGTTTTGTTCCCTGTGTTTGGTTTGACTGTTATCTGCAATAAACTCTGCTTAAGTTCCCTCCTACTGCTCTGCATTTGGGTCCTCCGTCCTGCACCATAACAACGTGAGCTATTTAAATTAGCTGGACACATGGTTAAACATCATTTGGTCCTACCAGATCATCGCCATGTTTACTTTTTCCATAGCAATCTCACTGATAGGTCCAGAAAACTCTGATGGATGACTGGAATCAGCCAGTTGAAGACAATAATGTTTCCGCTCTAGGATTTAGCTGAATGAAGCAGCAGTGAAACCATTCACGAAGGTGGCTAAGCTGTGTTGTTCTCCCCGGCTGACCAAATATGGGGACTTCTGTCTTCAAAATACCAAGCTAATGTTGGCCAAAAGGCAAACTGCTAGCTTCAAAACAACAGTAACCTCTAAGGGTGAAATCACTGACGGTCCGTCCACTATATCAGCCAATCAGTGTCTGGTACAGAGCTACTGGCAGCTAAGGGCATGGTTTAGGTGTGTGTGCCGGGCCAGGTATCTTACTTTCCCCAGGTGCTCAATCGTGTCATCAATATGTGGCGTTAGATATACAAAACCGTATTGTGGCATCCTTTTTTGAAACAAACACCACTGGATTACACCACTCACTTTTAGAGCACTTGATGATCCCTAGAGACAGCATCAGGTCCACTTCTTTTTTAAAGGACACCAGGAGGCGCTCTGTGATCCTGTAACCCAATCATTTAAATGGAGCCTCCTCCTTTAACCCTGGGGGGCACTGAGGCCATTTTTGTTATTTTGGCAATAACAAACTGGGTTATTAGAATATTTGGGTTGCAGTGAGGTCACTTGCATGTTAAAAATGGTTTTAGGGCCTTAAAGATAAATAAATAAATAAAACGGAACATGAATCTTCCAGAAATGTATTGATATCACAGACAGATAATTAATGAATAAGCAGTTTTCCTTTCTAAAACACTTCTCATGTGTCTTGGGAGTCACACTGTGAAGAAAGAATCATAACTCATACAGTTGACAAAATACATGCATTTTTTTCAAAAAAAGTCAAGACGTTTTGCTCTCATGACATTTACTTATGCCAATAATAACATAATGTCATATTTATTCATATTACACCCACAGCAATGTGATACAAGCAAATGTGTGACTTTATCTCCCATATATGGGCATGTTATTTCCGGAAAACAAGGACATGAGAGAGAGAGAGGCAAACAGAGAGAGAGAGCAGATAGAAGCAGTAGCGATCCAGCGGCATAAAATGAGCCAAAACGCGATGAATTATGGACATAAAGTGGATCAATCTTGGATATAACAGTGTGGATTTAAAGCCCAAAGAGGCTGAAGTTCCAGGCTGGATAGAAAATCCCCTGTAGAGGCTAGAAAGACACGGAAAAGACTGCCGTAAAGATGAAATGGTCAGGATGTAAACGAAACCAAAAGTAAGTAAAAAGCTTGTATGGTTCAAAAGTTATTAATCTATGAATCAGAGGTGTTTTTTTACTCGTGGGCGAGTCTCTCGGGCTCAGAGGGTTAACACAATATCAGGCTCCACCATATTTCTTCGACCTGGGTACTCGTCAAATATTTGATCACATAAAGCTTTCACCGAATTTCATCCATCAGCTGGCAGATGGTCCAGGTCAGGTTCTACTGGGGCTGCTGAGGGCAGATACTGGTCATCTACCACCTCTTCCTTCTCCACAGCTCTGATCAGCAATACCTCTGCCTTCCTCTCAGGTCTTTCAGCCAACTCCTCTTGGAGTTTCACATGCAGCACCCTGCTTGAACATGGTCAGCTTACAGCAGCAACTTGGCAGGTGGTGGGTCCAAGTTGCTTCTCCACCTCAAAGGGTCCCTGCCATTTTGACAGCAGTTTGCTGTCACTGATAGGCAGAAGGGCTAGGACTCTCCGACCTGGAACAAAGGTCCCCTGCCGGGCCGACTTATCATCCCTTTATTTCTGGTACCGATGGGCTTCCGCCATGTACTGCTGGGCAAGTTCTGCCATCTTCTGTAGCCTGTCTCTGATCTGAACAACATAGGAGATGATGTTAACACACCCCTCTGTCTGCTGGTCCCCTTCCCAGGCCTCCCTAAGCAAGGTTAGTGGTCCCCTTCCCTCATGATCATACAACAGTTAAAATGCGGAAAACCCAGTAGAGGCCTGCGGTAATTCCCGGTATGCAAAAAAGAGGTAGGGTAGCTATTGATCCCAATCAAAACCAGTGTCTTTGACAAACTTACTGAGCCATTGCTTGAGGGTCTGATTGAACCGTTAAACTTCAACATTCACAAGCTCGTCGCTAACTGAGTCTTTGTGCTGGTACAGCGGGTATTTAAAGAGTTCTAAAAAAGGTATGAAAACTGTGAGAATGAAGAAAATGGTAGGTGTTGGGCCTTAAAAAACCCTTTGTGAAGCTGAGAGGATCTGCAGTCGGGAGAAGATTTTCTGTGGATTTGTGACTGGCCGCAACCTATCTGACATCACACGTTGTTATTGAGTCCCTTTGATTATTAAAGATCTAAAACATTCCGATTGATTAGATTATTGTTCTTATGGCAGACAATATCAACTAACAACATCACTGTTCAGTAATGATTGCATCAGATGTTGATTTATTTCATGGTGTCTTCACACCTTTGATTTCACCTCATCAGTCGAGATGTCATCATCTGACTAAGCCGTACAGGTGTGAACAAACTTCCTAACCAGAGGGGTTCAGTACACCGCCTTTAGGAGCAAAATATCAAGGGACCTTGTGTGTATGACGAGGCTCACTAGACAGGCAAATTAAGTAAATGGTCATTTTATTTCATATTTATTTTAAAATAATAAGAAAAACTCACTTCTGTCAAATTATCACTTGTATGATGATATATTGAGAGGTCCAGAGATAGTAGCAAAACTCTGTTATTTTTGCCAACTACTTCATCTACTTCTGCACTCCACCAACCCCCCCCCATGTTTTCCTTCAGGAGATTGCTATTTTGTCATTGCCCTCTGCTGGTTTCCTCCTGTGGTAAAACCTCTCCTGTTTTTCTCCCAATTTATGATACATTTTCACATTTTTTCCTTTTCTTCATGTCAACTTATTTTTGGCACAACACAGCGAGTTTATGCTGGAAAACTCTAAAGGTATACAGTTTCCATCCAGCCTTAGTTTTTCCCTTGCAACTGTTGCGCTGCTTGCTTTAGAATTATTGATTTATTCATTTGCACCAACTTCATCCGTCTGCAATCCTTCTCGTCGTCCCCAGTTTATCAGACATCACCATACACACCTCAAACTCTCTCATATTCACACTTACAAGTTTCCTTCCCCATTTATGATTCCACCTCAGCTCCAACCTCAACCCTCCGAACCACTAATCAAACACATTGGCTCTAGGTACACTGCTAAGGCATCTCCACAACAACCACTTTTTAATATTCCAAAATTGATGCTCAATTCTGGTTGCAAAAACATCTGAACAGAATTATCTTCATTTCAGCCATTTCACCCAAACACTATTCCAGCCACTCTTTCCGCATCTTTGAAGCTTCCACAGCCGCCAGATCAGGCATCTCCGATCAGACCATTCAGTTCCCAGGCCGTTCGTTATCCCAGGCATACCGATCTTAAATTCACAAACAATCTCAATGATCTCAGTCAAGCCCACACACAACTCTGTTCTACACCGTCTGACACTTTTGGGGTTCTGTAAACTATTCCGGCAAAAAAGGGCTTCTGAGACCGAACCCCCCACTTTCTTCCAAAAAAAGAAGCTGCACAATAGTCTCCTTCCTTTGATGAATAGGTCATGAAAACGGTCATCACACATCCTCCCAGACCAGCCAGCAGACGACATCCACATCAATTTATATATATGCACATTCATAATGTTCATTAAATCTTTATCTAACACATGGTTGTGGCGTGGTCCATGCTAGGGAACCTGCGATTTGTTTAGACAAACCTTTTTCAAAGTTCTGTAAACACATGTCCATTGTAATGTTCTACTACGAGATAAGAGTACAGTTCAGCAATCACGCTGCGTTTGGGTCATCTTCCTTCTGCCGCTTATCTTCTACCTGGTTGAAGATGTCTGTGAAGAACCCAAAAACTCTGGACTCTGAACATTCAGAACATTCAACATCAAAACCACAACAACAAATGAACATTCAGCAACTCTTATTTCTGTATTTCAAATTTCAATATGTTTTTCGTCAATATATTTTATATTATACTTGTCCTTATTGCACCGTGGGTTGGAGTGAAACACATTTTCCTTCAATCTGTATGTAAGTATATCTCTGGCCTTGGAAGTCTGGTCTTGGGTATACTAATGCAACATAACACAAAAATGCATAATCAGTGTGTGACACACCATACCTCCCTTTGGACCCTGTGTGTACAGGTTGCTGCTCTCAGTGTGACAGCAAAACAGGATAAAGGTTCAGCTGCTGCCTCAGTCTACTGTAGTCAGGGGAGGGTGCTGTGTATTATTCTAAAAGCTAAATTCACACGCACTGATGCAAAGACTGTTTTCTGATTATCTTCATGAATGTATTAACTGAAAAGACCACATGAATAACATGAATGCTATATACAGTATATTTTGTTGTTTGATAAATGTACTGATTCCTCAACTACCAGAGGACACTCGTTTTAGACAGGCTGATTGCAACAAAATCTCTCCTTCATTGCGCTGACATATTCATTGACAAATGTTAGATTGCTTGTTTATTTGGTTCATGTGACCCTAACCTTTTTCCGCCCATGTCTATTTTTTGAACATGTCATTTTTAACAAACTCAAAGGTTGTGGTTATGCAGAATATTAAACACAATTGTTAGAAATGTGCAGTTGATGCAACTTACATGCAGGTTTATTGTATGTTTTGTGTCAAGTGTTGAAATAGAAAATTTTGCTGAAATATTGTAATCCCACTTGCTGTACTTCAATCCATTTTTTTACCCTCTTTATTTTTCTCCATTCCTCTCACTTCTCTTCCTACAGCTCTGCTGCTGTGCAGACATGCAGAGCAACAACAGCCTGAATCTTTTGTATTTTCAGTTCACTCTGTTTGCAGACTTTGGGCCCCTTAGATATCTGTTCTTCAGTCTGTGTCTTTTGCTCTACATGACTATTGTCTCTGCTAATGTTGCCATTATTCTGACAGTCTGTCTGGAGAAGTCTCTGCATCAGCCCATGTATATTTTTATCAGCTGTCTGTCTTTTAACTCTCTGTACGGCTCAGCCGGCTTCTTCCCCAGATTTCTGATGGACATTCTGTCTGACACTCATTTAATCTCACGTCCATCATGTTTCATTCAGATATATGTAATTTACACCTATGTATTATGTGAGCTGACTCTCCTCAGCATCATGGCCTATGATAGATTTGTTGCTATTTGCCAGCCTTTACACTATCACAGTAAAATTACATTTAAGATGGTATCACATCTTGTGATTTTTGCTGTGCTCTACCCTGTATTTGCTATTGGCTTCTTGGTCTATCTTACTGTCCGATTACCGCTGTGTGGCAATAAACTGAATAGGCTGTTCTGTTCCAACTTGCCTGTGGTTCAGCTCTCCTGTGTGGACACAACTCTGAACAACATAGTAGGTCAGTATCTTTTGGTCACAACCATCTTCATCCCTCTCTTCTTTGTCCTGTACACCTATCTCCGTATTCTGCTTGTTTGCAGGAGAAGCTCGACTGAATTCAGAGGAAAGGCGTTCCAGACCTGCCTGCCTCACATCATCACATTCATCACCTATTCTCTCTCTGTCTTCTGTGAGCTGTCATTGACTCGATCTGAGGCTGATAAAATGAATCCTATAATCACAGTTGTTTTATCTTTACAGTATTTGATGATCCCCCCCATTAATATACCTCTAGTTTACGGCCTGAATCTGCCCCAAATCAAAGGAGTGGTTGTGAAATTTTTGAAGAAGGTTCCTGCTAAAAAAAAATTAAATCTTAAAATGCACATTTAGCAAACCATATATTGTAAAGCTTCAAAATAGCCTTCTAGTATACGTGAAATGTTTTTATCCATTTAGCTTGATTCATTTAATTTATCTCAAACAATCAACAGCGTTGCAAGACAACAGTGAAAACTAAAAATTAAAACTACTAATTGAAACAAACAATCAGTATTTAACAAATACATTAAAAATCAGATATACACAGCAAATGTGGAGAGAGAGAGAGAGAGAGAAAGAGAGAGAGAGAGAGAGAGAGAGAGAGAGAGAGAGAGAGAGAGAGAGAGAGAGAGAGAGATTAGTTTGAGAAGGAGCAGGTTCAAAATGATCAAAATCATGATCATGGTACAAAATCATCCTATTACAAAGTAAACAGAAAGGCAAATATAGAGTATCACATCTCCCAATAACTTACAACTCTATACAACAACACATTTGCATTACATTTCCTATGTTTTGCTTTCTTTTCTGTATTGGTCCAATTTGTTTTTTATTTTATTTTTATAATCCCTTTTTGAACTAAATGATATTATGGCTCTTTTTAATGTCATTGTTCAGTCCATCCCATAATCTCACCCCACAAATTGAGAACCACATGCTTTTAACAGTAGTTCATAATGTCCTCTTAGATTATATCACCCAGCTCTTTCCTTCAACATTGCGCCTATGATACATGATACATTTTTTTCTTTAACTTCAAACATAAAGTATGCAGTTTTGAAGGCAACAATGTCCATAAATTAACAAATGTGAATTAAAAAACAGATTATTGGTGTGCTCACGTGTGTGATTTATTATTGCTCATTTTTTATTATTGCTCTTTTTTGCAATGTGCAAATATTTTGCAAATTACTTTTCTAGATATTTCCCCAAACTCCCACACAGTATAACAATTATGGTAAAAAAAAAAGTGTGCAGTACAGAGTATGTAATGTATTGTTTTTTGAGTCAATATGTATCTAGTAGTGTTCACTATACTAATACTCTTCATGCACAGATATTTAATGAGGGGCTTCCAGCATAGTTTGGATTCAAGTTCAACCCCCTTTGGATCACCAGTCCGCACTTTGGGAACCACTGACCTAGATCAAACTACAATTGATAGGATTTCAGGGGTGTTTGATGTGAATTTGGTCTCACAATATTTGACCTTGGATGTTACACTTTTCATTCCGTTTTAATATTATTTTGTAGTTTTTTGCGATTGGGTTGCCCTTTTTTTTCAAATAATGATAAGATTATAATGATGTAGGATATCAAATAAACAATACAGCCTATGAGTGTGGAATTAGATTTGTGGCAAGAAAAAAAACAGAATTTAAGAGTAAAAAACTCCAGCATGAAATGTTGTCTGAAAATAAAGATCTGGGGACAGGCTGCAGATACGAGGCTCCACGGCTGGTCGCGGCACCTGTTGGATGGAAATGTAAAGAGTTATGGAGTTATGGGGGGCAAAAATCTTGGACCACCGTCATTTACAAGGTTAAAGGTCACAATTTTAACAAAGGATGCTCCGAACCCAGATTTCTGGAGTTCTGCTAAATATCGAACCCACCGATTAAGATTCTGGTGTTGTCATGGTAACAAACGAACTATATACAGAACAAGTTTTGCAACAATGAATAATACACATGCGGTCGCAATTATGAAGTAAAATGTAATGAACAAGAGTTTTCATACTCAATATAACTTTATTTTTTTATTTTTTTTATGATCAGTGTGATTTCTTTGTTTTTGGTTCTTTTTTAATTTTTTAAATTTCCACACCAGGTATGTGTGTGTGTGTGTGTGTGTGTGTGTGTGTGTGTGTGTGCGTGTGTGTGTGTGTGGGTGTGGGCGTGCATGTGTGTAAGTAAGAGAAAGACACAGAGAGAGAGAAAGAGAGAGAGAGAAAGAAAGAGAGAAAGAGAGAGTAGGGGCGGGGGGGACTGTGTTCTACATTGCAAAAAGTGAAACTACTGTGTCATTCATTTAAAGTGCATTTTTACATTGGACTAAGTGAAAAATCATGGTTTCTGGTTTGAACCTGTTTTGCTCAGTTTGCCTTTAAGCAAAAAACGAACCATCTAGACATACTTAAAAGGAACACTTTTACTTAAACAGTGTTTTCACTTCAATCTGGAGGTTTTCATGTCATGTGACCACATGACGTCACATCAACTTGCTCCCTGCTCGTGATTTTGCCAACCGCGGTCCGCCATTACCAGCTTTGAATGTGAAGACCATCTGTGGCCCAGGACATCTCTTTTAGATAAGGTCAGTATTACAAATGTTGTTATTTTGCTGGAAAACAAGTTGTTTTAATTTGCATTTATGTTTAGTGGCAGAATGGATAACTTGAAAACTTGTAAAAACTTACTTTACAGACAACTGTGTTTGCAGAGCTGCCAACTTTTCCCCAAACCTTGGAGTGAGATTTGGGGGGGCCGCCCCATATTTTGCAGCGTACAAAGCAATTTATTTAGGTCTCTATCCTTCAGGGTTTAAAGTGGGATTTGTCATATTTGGCGGGATGGGGCTCGCTTTAGGTGGGTCTGGGGGTATGTCCCCCCAGGAAAAAAAAATAGAAAAATACACCATTAAATGGCACTTTCTGGTGAGTTTTTTTGCAAAAAAATGTAGAAATCAAGTGTTACATGATATGTGCAAAACTGTAGGGTTAAGAGCCTTTGCATTGTTGTAGTATCAACAGGTTTTAGGGCATTTAGCATTTACATTATTTACATTATTAATTTCTAATGATATAAGAACTGACCTAGACAATGTGCCAAAAATAATGAGCCACATGAAGAGACAGGAGCATATGTCAGCAACAGCTGAGAAGATTTGGGTCTGTGGTGAACCGGTCCAGGGGTCCCTGCCTGGTGTAGGGACCAGGGACCCAAAGTTAAATTAATGTTCAGGGATAAAGTAAGACCACTGAAATTCTAAAGAAGGAGAACCACTGAGTTACATAAATTCTAATGCTTTAACCTTTGTGCCAAGGCTCAGTAATGTTTTGGCCCTCATCCTCTGGTTCCTCCTCCTCCCATCTCTGTTGTCCGAGATTTGGAGAGTTGTAATATAGTAAATATGTTTTTGCTCCGCTGATATGGTGGATTTCATTCAGACCGTCTGACAGACCCAGAGGACCATTTGGGTCTCTGGTCTCTGACATAGTTTAGAGGAGGCTGTATGCTGCTCATTATCGGATGTCTACGCACAGACGCAACACGTCCCTGCCCACAGCAGAGCAAGTCCACTAAAATGAACTGAAGTTGCTACGCTACCAGCAGCGCTGCTCACCTCTATCTTTACAGAGAGAGTAGACACGAAGCGACGAACGGGCCTGTGATACTCAGAGCTCATACCTGAAGCCGGGGAGCGCTCTTGAACCACCTCACAGTCTCTGAAAGCACAACTAGTCGATCGCGAGTGGCTCAACAGGTAGATCCATAGATAAACTCACCTTTCAGAAAATTTGACCGACCGGGTTGACACTTCAGCGTGAGAAATCGGGGGTGTGGCGTGTGAGCGTGTGAAACCAGTCAAATGCGTGTGTCTCACGGCCAATGCGTGAGAGTTGGCAGCCCTGTGTTTGTGCATGTGTTAGCTAAAGCTAGCTAAACCAGGCTATTCCAATGCCAAATGTTGCCTCTATTTCACAAATGCAACATTAATTTTGTACAATTTTATTTAACTGTGATGTAGTAGGTGTAGTGTGTTGTTTTTCTGTAGTGCTTGAATGAACTACAACGCTAGCTCCTTTCCCACATGTACTGCAATCGTGAACTACGTGACACATTAACAGCAGGAGCCACAACATTAATGTTTTATGAGAAGACAAATATCCAAATCCGTTGGAACAGAGTCTGTGTATGTGAATGGAGCTGTTTTTTTTGGTTTCGCACAACTTCGTAAAATTGCTCTTTTGAGTACATAGCTATTGGTTGAAGAGGGGCGAGTCGGAGGGCGGGGCTGCTCACCCTGCTACACACAGCTGGCAGCAGAGCAGAGGACAAGGTCAAACTACGCAGACACATTTTAAAAGAGCGACATGCTCCTGGCTGTACGTGGATAAAAAAACCGAAATAACAATAAAGTAACAATTGATTACAACTGTTTTGACAGATTTAGCGCTGGTTGTCCTGCCCCGTCTCTCCTCCACTGTCATCATGATTACTGTCACAGTTTGTTTACTGCATGCAACGTAACGTAACGTTTATGGTTGAGTCTGAAGTTATTTCAGACATGCACCCCTATTTAATAATCAGAAGGCAATTTAACGTGTCTGGTTCGTGTCTGGACAGCGCCTCATCTCTCTGAAGAGATACATACACGCATGAGGTTGTACATGGGTGTGGGGTTAAAACTGAAACATTTTCTTATTTATTTTAACTACTTTATATTTTAAATGTCTTATTTAATTGTCAGACAATGCACCCTATATTCTAAGAATATCCCCTTAACTTCTAGTTACTCCTTATGTAATTCTAATCTGATGAAATGGGCAAATTTTTAATTGTAGTATCTGTTTAATACACTGACACGTTATTTAATTCAAAGAAATTTAGAAATTGTAGTGTGCATCATATATTTTGCTAAATAGTTTCTTGTTAAACTATAGAACAGTGGTCAGCTGCAGTAATATCTGGCCTGCAGCCAGATTGCTTTGATAGCAGAAAAATGTAAAATAAATGAATTGATAGTGGCTGGTGCTGAAACAGATCAGTTACTCACAGTAACTCACCTAATCACTTCCTCTTTAGTTATTGTGCCTCCAAAATAAAAGCGCAAGAAGGTTTTTGCCAGACTTATTTGCTGTTTATTATTATTATTAGGGGTATTATTACCCCTGCTATAGATTATATACGATCCTGTGTATAATAATTGTTAGTTGGGATCTGTTATTCATGGGCTGTTTTAGTATATTTCAGAACTGTTAACTATATTTTTAATTTAATTTCTAATTTAATTTAATTTATTTATTATTATTTTATTTTATTGATCCCCTATGGGGAAATTACAACTATACACAAAATAAATAGCTCAGCTTCTAAATACCACACCAAATGAAAAAATAGCATCTGGACATAATATAAATTAGCACTTTTGCATATGAAATAAATCCTCAAAGGCCTGCTTGAATACTGTGCAAAAGTTAGTTGTGGCTATTTTAATTTCTACTTTCTATACAGGGATGTCATTAATGAAAAAGACATTTGTTGCCGTTTTTTTATTTAGAAATTAGATTAAGAAAGCATTTGGCCTTAGCGGTTTGACTTAAATATTGAGAATTTCCTAAAGTTAATATTGACTGTGTAAACCAGAATTGTGAAATAGCAAGTTGTTAATCAATAATTTGTGAAAATGAATTTAATGTAAGTTATGGCCAATTTTTTACTACAATTAATACTGTTTTGTTTTTTCTTGTTTTGACTAGATTTTTGGATGGGCAGACGTGGCAGTCAAAAGGCTAGCCAAGTTAGCAGAAGAGATATACACGTTCAAAGCCTACCCAACAGATACTGACTTCAGTGACGTTGCCGAAGCCCTAATCAAGAAACACCCATGCCTCTCTGAACCTGGCTCATAGAACCGCTGCTAAGGGTGGAAGCAGCAACTAAAGACAAAAATGGGGAACTACCGAACTCAGCTGAAGGGCCTCGGGTGTCCTGAAATACTTGCAAATTCACTAAAGTCTAAAGCTTCAGAGGATGGATTTGCAGCAATAAACATTAAGAGACCTAAGAGAGGAGAGGCCAACCACATACCTGACATTCCAACTGGAGAGACCCGAGACAAATTGGAAAATGAGAGATTATCCCTTTTAACTGAAGCAACAAAACGCAACAATCGTGCAGTGATAAAGGCCAAAATGGACAAGACTTTTTCTCTGCAGAGACGGGACATTTTGGCAAAGGAATCAGTAGTGGAAGAGCTGAAGGAGAGATGGCCTGCATTGTTCACAATGGATGAGGCAAGTAACATTTGAAGGGTGCAAACCTGTCACCTTCGGCAAAATTTGCTTTATGCAATTCATGTAGATCTGATGAGTTCTTCAAATAAGGGGGGCTTGGACACCAAAGAACTGATTGGTCGGCTTGGTAGCATTAGATCTGTTCCTGTATTTTAACATTAACTTTAGCTATACTTATTAGCTAGTTGAAGGTGGACTGCAACAAATAAATTAATGTTTAGGAAACACGGATACAGGAAATTGAATCCAAATGCATGTTTTGGCACCTGATGTCTAACCCAAGATATCACATACTTGTAATATATATTTACTAGGGATGAGCGAGTACAGCCTTATCTGTATCTGTATCTGGGAACCATCACCTTATCGTGGTGGGGAGGTTTGTGTGTCCCTATGAACCTAAGGGCTGTGTTGTCTGGAGCTGTGTGCTCCTGGTAGGGTCTCCCATGGCAAAGTGGTCTCAGGTGAGGGGCCAGACAAAACCCCCAAAAACCCCATGAAAAACTGAGGTAGAGAGGGAGCGACCCTGCCCGGAGGAGGCCCGGGGCCCCCATCTGGAGCCAGGCCCAGACGGAGGGCTCGTAGGCGAGCGCCTGTTGGCCGGGTTTACCACGGAGCCCGGTCGGGCACAGCCCGAAGAAGCTACGTGGCACCCCTATCTCCATCCCATGGGCCCACCAACTGTGGGAGGAACCGCTGGGGTCTGGTGCGCTGTCACATTGGTGGCGGCGAAGGTCAGGGGCCTTGATGGACCAGACCCGGGCGGCAGAGGCTGGCTCTGGGGACGTGGAACATACCTCTCTGTGGGGGAAGGAGCCGGAACTTGTGCGGGAGGTGGAGCACTACCAGTTAGATCTGGTGGGGCTTATCTCTACGCACAGTCTCGGTTCTGGAACCGTACTCCTGGATAGGGGTTGGACTCTGTCCTACTCCAGAGTTGCCCAAGGTGTGAGGCGCCGGGCGGGTGTGGGGATACTCACAAGCCCCCGGCTGAGCGCCGCCGTGTTGGAGTTTACACCGGTGGACGAGAGGGTCGCCTCCCTACGCCTGTGGGTGATGGGGGGGGGGAAAACTCTGACTGTTGTTTGTGCATATGCACCAAACAAGAGTTCGGAGTATTCGGCCTTCTTGGAGACCTTGAATGGATTCCTGTATGGGGCTCCGGACTCCATAGTTCTACTGGTGGACTTCAACGCACACGTGGGCAATGATGGAGATACTTGGAGAGGCGTGATTGGGAGTGGTGAACCAGAGTGGTTGTCTGTTGTTGCACTTCTCTGCTAGTCATGGATTGTCCATAACAAACACCATGTTCGAACATAGGGATGCTTATAAATGTACGTTGTGCCAGAGCACCCTAGGCCAAAGATCAATGATCGATTTTATAATCGTTTCATCTGATCTGAGGCCGTATGTTTTGGACACTCGGGTGAAGAGAGGGGCAGAGCTGTCAACTGATCACCATCTGGTGGTGAGTTGGGTCAGGGGATGGAGGAGGACTCTGGACGGACCTGGTAAGCCCAAACGCGTAGTGCGGGTAAATTGGGAACGTCTGGAGGAGGCCCCTGTCCGACAGACTTTCAACTCACACCTCCAGCGTAGCTTTTCGTGCATCCCTGTGGAGGCTGGGGCCATTGAACCTGAGTGGACAATGTTCAAAGTTTCCGTTGCTGAAGCTGCGGCGGGTTGCTGTGGTCTTAGGGTTTTGGGTGCCTCAAGGGGCAGTAACCCACGAACACCCTGGTGGACACCGGTGGTCAGGGAAGCCGTCCGACTGAAGAAGGAGTCCTTCCGGGATATGTTATCCTGAAGGACTCCGGAGGCAGTTGCAAGGTACCGACGGGCCCGACGGGCTGCAGCCTCTGCCTTGACAGAGGCAAAGCAGGGGGTGTGGGAGAAGACATGGAGAAGGACTTTTGGTCGGCACCAAGGTGCTTCTGGAAAACCGTTCGCCACCTCAGGAAGGGGAAGCGGGGACTCATCCAAGCTGTATACAGTAAGGATGGGACGTTGTTGACCTCAACTGGAGAGGTAATAGAGCGGTGGAAGGAGCACTTTAAGGAACTCCTAAATCCAGCTGACACGTCCTCTGTGGTGGAGGCAAAGCTGGAGGATGATGGTGGATTGTCGTAGATCAGTCCAGAAATGCTAAAAGCTTTGGGTGTGGAGGGGCTGTCTTGGCTGACACGCCTCTTTAACATTGTGTGGAAGTCTGGGACATTGCCTAAGGAGTGGCAGACTGGGGTGGTGGTTCCCCTCTTCAAAAAGGTGGACCAGATCCTGTTTCTCAGATCTGCATTGACTTTAATGAAGCCAGCTGACGGTAAAAAAAAAAAAAAGATCTCCGACGGCAGAGACGCAACGGGAGTCGCATTTAAACCAAGCAGCATGTCTGAAATCCCACGTTTACCAGAAATCTCCTGGTTACTAAGTAAGTACTACTAATCGAAGATAAAAACAAACCTGAAGCTGAAGAAACCCTAAACGGAAAAGACCCGCGGACCTGATTGACTGAGAGAGAGAGAGAGGGAGAGGGAGAGAGAGAGAGGGAGAGAGAGAGAGGGAGAGGGAGCACTGTTCTCTGTGTTCTGTGTGTGTGTGAGTGAGCCGAGTCGCGGTCAGCTGAGGAGTTGTATTCAATCCGAGCACAGATATTGACTCGTATAACTCGTATAATACTTGTACTCGGCAAAAGTGCTTTATGCGTACCGGATACTCGTTTCAGCCGAGTACTTGGCTCATCCCTATTATTTACATTTGTTGTTCTTTCTTTTTCTTTTTTAAAGATCAATGCAGAGTTTATGGGAATAACAACTGTTCCACTTCAACCGCGATTCCTGGCTTCCTTGGACAAGCACCAAAGCAAACTGATAGAGAGCATCAGAAAAAAAGGAGAAGTTGTCAGAGAGAAGACCCGAAATACACTGAATGTTCTTGATTAGGTATGAACTTTCTCAAGATATCAAAATGTATAACTGACATGCCGGTTTGCGTCTAGCTCGGACCAGAGATAGGAAGGGGGACTGGTAGCTGGAGAGATGCCAGTTTACCTCCATGGCACTGGCTAAGGTGGCATTGAGCAAGCCCCTGAAGCACCCTCGCTCTGCCATCTCTCTATGTGTTTGTGTGTGTGCATGTGTGTGTATTTCAGACCTGTGTGTGTGTGTGTGTGTAATATACTAGCATTAATAACAGAGTGAAAAAACATTGAAGAACATTGTAGTCTTTTTCTTCTAAATAGAAGCAGTGTTTATGTTATTACCAAGTTTAATTGTGCCTTGTAACCTTTTTGTTCCAATTCATTTGTAAATCCAAAATACTAAAATTTGCATATAGCACATACACATGTGCATTGTGTATTGTTTGCATCAATAAAATTGCAATATTGGACTGCTTAATAATGCATTGTGTGTGTTTGCATTCTCACCTAGAGCCTCGATGTGAATCAAAAAAGGGAGTGTCTGCTGAAATGCCTTATTGTATACCTTGGTAAAGATGTGGACAAGCTTATCAAGGAGTATCTGGTAAGTACTTGCATTGCATTTATCATTTAACCCTTTGGCGAGGTGAAACGTATATTTAAACTTTCAAGTTCATAAACATGGCTTTAGGTCCTATGAAAATACTGGTGCACATATGTGCATTTGCCTAAATCTTCCATATCTGTTCAGGCATCATGGTGCCCACATTAAGCTGGGCATTAAGCCTCAGCAACAACGATGAGACTGCCTATAGGGAAGAGATCAAGCACCTGGCCACATGGTGCACTGAAAATAACCAGCTCCTCAACACCACCAAAACGAAGGAGGTCATCGTGGACTTCAGTAGGGAGCCAAGAGGCACGCACGACACCATCCACATCAACGGAATGGCTGTTGACGTGTCTCCAGTTTCAAGTTTCTGGGGATCCACAACACCTCATGCCTGGTCAAGAAGGCTCACCAGCGCCTTTTCTTCCTGAGGACACTGAGGAAGAATCAGCTTTCCTCGACTATCCTGGTGAACTTCTATCGCTGTGCAATAGAAAGCATCCTGACCAACTGTGCAAAAGTCTGGTATGGGAGCTGTTCTGTGGTAGAGCGCAAGGCACAGCAGCGGGTGGTGAAAACCGCCCAACGCATCACTGGGACTCCACTACCCGCCAACCAGCACATCCAAAGGAAACTCTGTCTGCATCAAGCTCGCAGCATTCTTAAGGACTCCTCTCACCCAGGCCACAGACTGTTTTCTCTCCTGCCCTCCGGCAGGCGTTTCAGTTGCCTCCGGACCAGGACCAGCGGACTACAGAACAGTTTTTTCCCCAGAGCTGTCTCTTTGTTGAACTCCAATCCTCATTGATTCCACTCCCCTCATATACTGATAGACTCTCCTTCCTCACACCTGCCTCCATCGTTTTATCTGGAATACTATAATGTCAATATGCACTGATGACCGTTACTATAGTAACAACTGTTTATATCTGCATCTATTTTGCACCACTTACCTTGTTGCAATACTTACATTTCACTTTGCACTGCTGACTGTTTCTTTCCAGTACCAATGTTTACATATACATCTGCAATATCGTACTTTAACTGTTCAATTCAATTCAATTTTATTTATAGTATCAATTCATAACAAGAGTTATCTCAAGACACTTTACAGATAGACCACACTCCATAATTTACAAGGACCCAACAGTTCTAGTAGTCTCCTCCAGAGCAAGCAACAGTGCGACAGTGGCGAGGAAAAATACACATACATGAAAAGATAGAAAGATAGAGGAGAGAGGAGCTCAGTGTATCAGAAGAAGTCCCCAGCTATCTAAAACTATTACAGCAAAACCAAGAGAGACATTTATTATATTCTTGATTATATGATAGAT
>NC_048417.1:26702119-26713835 GCF_013103735.1 Etheostoma cragini | reverse complement strand
CGTGTTTTAGCGGACAGTTAGCCGCTAATATATCAAAAAATAACAAATTGAACTAGCTTAGTATTGAGTGAGCAGCAATGCCTTGTCAACACACAAGCACAGGAAACAAGTACAGGAAACGGAAATGAGTCAGGTACGCTTACCGTGCTGGCTAACTGTTATATGCAATTACTTTCCACTGCACTTTAATTTGGATAGCTTCTGCCCAAACTTAATTTATACTACCTTTAAATCATTGTTATACTGCTCATTTTAGCCTAACTTATTATATCTATCTGTAAAAATTCTGTCAATAATAATAGCCGCCTGTATATATATTCATAGTACATACTCACCTGTACACTCTGTAAACCATTAGTATATTTTGTTATTTGCACATATCTGCAAAATTTCTACTTATAGTAATATCCACCTGTATATTATATTCAGTACATATCCAGCTGTAAATCTTGCTCACAATACTTATCTATATTTTATATTCATAGGACAAACCCATCTGTAAAATTCTGCTTATAATAGTATTAATTTCTATATTTATTCAGTACATATCTATGTCCTACACTTATGAACCATTGTATATCCTGCACTTACTGCTATTGCACTTCTGGTTAGACCCAAACTGCATTTCGTTGCCTTGTACCTGTATGGAGGACCGAGTCTACCATATTTAAGAATAAATACAGAAATAAATAAATGCTCAATAAATAAATAAGTATACAATTAATTGCCCCAAAAAATACAATGAACAAATAAATGTTGGTAGAAATTAAATTATACAGTGAGACATAAATGTATATATCTCTTTTAATTAGCTGTTTTATATATTTACCTTTGTAATAATTACCTTATTTATTTATTGTCCGTTATAATGTTCAACTTTATTTAGTAATTACCTATTTTTAAAATGTATTTATTTCTGTGTGTGTTTTATTTTTTTGTCTGTTTTATTCTTCCTTTGCATTTCTACCCTATTTATTTTCACCCCTGGTATTTATTTCTGCCTGTCACATTTACATTTCTGTATGCATTTCTACCTAATTAATGCAAATGAGGAGGGGCGGGTCTTAAGGGGCCAACTTCTGCCCATTGGTTGGTTAGCATTTCACTGCACGGTCGAATTTACATGCCACCGGCCACACACACAACAAAGATGGCTACCTACGGAGAAGTTGTCAGTGAGCTGAGACATTTAGCAACTGTTTTTGAAAACAATGCTAACGTTATAAGTATTGACTTTATATTTTTTCGTTTAGACGCTCTGACATAACGTGTGTTTCAGTTAGCGGCACACATGGACACAGATGTCGACAATATAGTTTTTCATAATCTGGAGGAAGCGGCCTATCTTCTTAACTCGGCCGCTAACGTTAACCACACACCTGGGATAGCTGGTCGCCCTGCTTCTATGCTGCCTGTGGACGCCGTGGAAGGACTCCTACATGCGGGTTTGCGTGTTGGTGCCATTGCAAGGCTTTTTGGAGTCAGCAAAACAACAGTCAGTGTACCATTACATGTGATGCCAACAGAACCAGTGTGTGTAACGTTAATAATTCACAAGAATGACACAGGAGAAAGGCAAACCCTTGCTAGCTTTTGTTAATTTACAAAGTTATGGAACTAATCAAGAATGCATAGAAAGTAACGTTACGTTAAGGATGAACGTAAATACAGCAAGATTGTTATTCACGTTGGCGTAAATGACTCCCGGTTACGTCAAACGGAGGTTACTAAGATTAATGTTGAATCTGTGTGTACATACGCAAAGTCAATGTCGGACACCTTAGTTTTCTCTGGACCCCTGCCAAATCTAACCAGTGATGACATGTATAGCCGCATGTCGTCATTTCGCCGCTGGCTATCAAGGTGGTGTCCAGATGAGGATGTGGGCTTTGTGGATCACTGGCAGTCTTTCTTGGGGAAGACCTGGTCAGATTCGGAGAGACGGCATTCATCCCACTTGGGATGGAGCAGCTCTCATTTATAGAAACCTTGACAAGTTTATTAGTGGACCTGATCCTTGACAATCAAGATTTGGGACCAGGAGGCAGAGTCCCAGTCTAACACACTTCTCTGTTTATTCCGAGAGTTACCTAGTAAAAACCCCATAGTGACGGTGTCTGCCCCCGACCATTGAAATTATTTAAATCAAAGGTAAACAGAAGGGGAGCTGTGCATGAAAACCTCATAACAATTAAAACCACAAGTGGAATAGTGCAAAAGAATAGGAGAGTTAAATGTGGACTCTTAAACATCAGATCTCTCTCATCTAAAGGTGTACTAGTAAATGAGTTAATATCAGATTCTAATATTGATTTATTTTGTCTTACTGAAACCTGGCTGGGTGATGGAGAATATGTTAGTCAAATGAATCCACCCCCCTAGTGCTAAAAACGGACAAAGTTCTTATTGTAGGGGATTTTAATATTCATGTGGACAATGAGAATGATAGCCTTTGCACTGCGTTTATCTCTCTTTTAGATTCTATTGGCTTCTCTCAAAGTGTACATAAACCAACTCACCATTTTAACCATACCCTCGATCTTGTTCTGGTTCATGGTGTTGAAATTGAACATTTAATAGTGTTCCCACAGAATCCCTTTTATCTGCCCACTGTTTGATAACTTTTGAATTTATACTGCTGAACTACACGCCATTAGGCAAAACCTTCTATACAAGATGTATATCTGATAGTGCTGTAACTAAATTTAAGGATGTGATTCCATTAGCATTTAACTCATTACCAAGTCCCAAAGTAACGGAGGACTCCTATGCTAATTTCAGTCCCCCCCAAATCGATCATTTTGTTGATAGTGCAGCAGGCTCACTGGGAACGACACTCGACTCTGTTGCCCCTCTAAAAAAGAAGATAATAAAACAAAGACGGTTAGCTCCATGGTATAACACTAAAACGCGCAAATTAAAGCAAATATCGCGGAAACTTGAGAAGATTTGGCGTTCCACCAAATTGGAAAATTCTCGTTTAATCTGGCAAGATAGTCTTAAAACGTATAGGAAGGCCCTCCGTAATGCCAGAGCAGCATACTACTCGTCATTAATAGAGGAAAATATTAACAACCCCAGGTTTCTTTTAAGCACTGTAGCCAGGCTAACGGAAGGTCACAGCTCTACTGAGCCAAGTATTCCCATAGCTCTTAGCAGTAACAACTTTATGAGGTTCTTCAATGATAAAATTATAACTATTTGAAGCAAAATTCACCAAGACTTGCCTTTAACTGGCACTGACTTATCTCTAAACTTAGGAACTTCAGAAACAGCTGTAAACAAGATATATGTTTAGACTGCTTTGCTTCACTTGATCTTTATCAATTTAATTCAATTGTTACTTCATCTAAACCATCAACCTGCCTCTTAGATCCCATCCCGACTAGGCTACTTAAAGAAGTTTTACCATTAGTCAACACTTCTCTACTAGATATAACCAATCTATCTTTGTTAACAGGCTATGTACCACAGCACTTTAAGGTAGCTGTAATTAAACCTCTTCTGAAAAAGTCTGACCTTGATCCAGATGTTTTAGCCAACTATAGACCTATAACCAACCTTCCATTTCTCTCTAAGATTCTTGAGAAAGCAGTCGCCAAACAGCCGTGTGACTTTCTGCGTAGCAACAGCTTCTTTGAGGATTTTCAGTCAGGATTTAGAGTTAATCATAGCACAGAGACAGCACTTGTGAAAATTACTAATGACCTCCTAATTGCATCAGACCAAGGACTTATCTCTGTACTTGTGTTATTAGGTCTTAGTGCTGCATTTGATACCATTGACCATCAAATCTTATTACAGAGATTGGAACATTTAATTGGCAATAAAGGGACTGCTTTAAGCTGGTTTATGTCTTATTTATCAGATCAATCTCAGTTTGTTCATGTTAACGATGAATCCTCTGTGCACGCCAAAGTTAGTCATGGAGTCCCACAAGGATCTGTGCTCGGTCCAATCTTGTTCACTTTATATATGCTTCCTTTAGGCAATATTTTCAGGAAGCACTTTATAAACTTTCATTGTTATGCAGATGATACTCAATGATATCGATCAGTGAAGCCGGATGAAACTAATCAGTTAGCTAAACTTCATATGTGCCTTCAGGATATTAAAACCTGGATGAGCTGTAATTTTCTAATGTTAAACTAGATAAATGTTTATTCAGATAAAACTGAAGTTATTGCACTGGGGCCCAAGCACCTCCGTGACACATTATCAAAAGAGATAATACTCTGGATGGCATCACCCTGGCCTCCAGCACCACTGTGAGGAATCTTGGAGTTATCTTTGATCAGGACATGTCCTTTAATTCCCACATAAAGCAAATTTCAAGGATCGCCTTTTTTCACCTACGTAATTTTGCAAAAATCAGGAATATCCTGTCTAAAAATGATGTAGAAAAACTAGTCCATGCATTTGTTACTTCTAGGTTGGATTACTGCAATTCTTTGTTATCAGGCTGCTCGAAAAAGTCCATAAAAACTCTTCAGCTGATCCAGAAGGCTGCAGCACGTGTTCTGACAGGAACCAGGAAAAGAGATCACATCTCTCCTGTTTTAGCTTCTCTGCATTGGCTTCCTGTAAAATCTAGAATAGAATTTAAAATCCTTCTTCTCACCTACAAAGCTCTTCATGGTCAGGCACCATCTTATCTTAAAGAGCTCATAGTACCTTACAACCCTACAAGAGCACTACGCTCCCAGAATGCGAGTTACTTGTGGTTCGTAGAGTCTCTAAAAGTAGAATGGGAGCCAGAGCCTTCAGCTATCAGGCTCCTCTCCTGTGGAACCAGGTTCCAGTTTGGGTTCGGGAGGCAGACACCGTCTCCACATTTAAGAGTAGGCTTAAGACTTTCCTTTTTAAAAAAGTTTATAGTTAGGACATAGAATTGAATGTTGTTAGGGAGTGAGGAGTCGTAGTGTCCGCCTAACCCGGCCCACCTGCTTCTCTTCATAGTTGTCGACCCTAACCAGGGTTTGTATCCCATCCCCCACTTTGACCTTCTTGACCCTAACCCCAACTGTTTCTCCACCTACCTAACCAGGGTTTGTATCCCATCCCCCACTTTGACCTTGTTGACCCTAACCCCAACTGTTTCTCCCCCTACCCTAACCAGGGTTTGTATCCCATCCCCCACTTTGACCTTCTTGAGCCTAACCCCAATTGTTTCTCCCCCTACCCTAACCAGGGTTTGTATCCCATCCCCCACTTTGACCTTCTTGAGCCTAACCCCAACTGTTTCTCCCCCTACCCTAACCATGGTTTGTATCCC
The DNA here is from genome assembly GCF_013103735.1 of Etheostoma cragini. Lineage (NCBI taxonomy): Eukaryota > Metazoa > Chordata > Actinopteri > Perciformes > Percidae > Etheostoma > Etheostoma cragini. Next base: position 26,708,560 of record NC_048417.1, on the reverse strand, counting down.
ATCCCCCACTTTGACCTTCTTGACCCTAACTATTTCTCCCCCTACCCTAACCAGGGTTTGTATCCCATCCCCCACTTTGACCTTCCTGACAATAAACCCAACTGTTTCTCCCTCTACCCTAACCAGGGTTTGTATCCTATCCCACACTTTGACCCTCCTGACCTTCCTGACTTCCTTTGACACACTGAGCTCCTCTATCTTTCTATCTTTCCACTTATGTGCATCCATGTCCTAGAAATGTTGTTGCTAACCTAGCTCCGGGGAGTCACTCCCCGGAGCAGTCCTTTCCTTCTTTTTTCCCAGCATGTTCCCTTGGACCGGAGAGGCTCCATGATTGTGGTGTCAGGTGTCGCCATGGTCCCGCTCCACGTTCTGCGATGCCATGTTCATCTTGCTACATCCTGCTGTGCCTTGTAGTGCCCACAGTGCCCTGCTATGCCATGAACTATTACAAAGAACTGCCACAAACTACTATTTTTTCTATTTTTGTTACTTCCACTCTTATTCTAACCCCAACCGGCCCGTCAGACACCGCCCACCAAGAGCCTGGGTCTGACCGAGGTTTCTGCCTTAAAGGAAGTTTTTCTTCACCACTGTCGCACTGTTGCTTGCTTTGTAGGAAACTACTAGAACTGTTGGGAACTACTCTATCTATAAAGTGTCTCGAGATAACTCTTGTTATGATTTGATACTATAAATAAAATTGAATTGAATTGAATTGTTCCACAATGTATATATCGCTACCCCTCGTTTTCAAGTATGCTCGCGTTCTACCTAGATTTTTTCTTTCACCGTTTATGGTTCCTAGGACCATACACCCCTTACCCCTTGGTCGTAATAGGTATAGGGAAACGACTAGGTCCTGCGTGAACACGCAAAAACAAGGGTAAGGGGTAAGGGGTTGGGGTATGACAGAGAAATGAGATTGAGCCTTAAGCCGCCTACACATGATACGCATGTTGCTCTCTGTTGCTCTCTGCACATCGCTAGGTAGGACGCAAAGCACAGCGCAGGTAAACGTCATCAAGGGTGGCAAGGAAGCTATTTCCCGTTGCTAGGTAATTATGCCACTATGTCATTGGTTGTGCGTATCAAAGGTCAGCGGCAACTAGGTAAAGTTGAAGTAATTTGAACTTTGAGTGCAGATCATAGCGACACCTCTGCCCTGCCCGTTGGAAATCAATGGAGCAGCTGGTGCAGAAGGGTTGTGCCATTGTTGGGATTTAAAAATGTATATGTGCTTAAACATTGTGTGTGATTTGCATTTTACATTTAAACTAAAAGGTGAAAGCATTATTTCGAAATAAATGAAGACATGTTGGTCATGCATTAAGTTTGTTGTTATAAGTATATAGTTTGTTGTTTGTTATATTAAGTTGTTTTGCAATACTTATTTTTTATAATATAAGATGTTCTGCTACATTTTGTTATAATCCAGCTCTTCTAAATGTGTCAGAAGTAGAATTGATTATTAGGGGCCAAAGAGTCAGACACATTTTGGGGAGAGCATCTGTATTTGTCTCTAGGATATCCTATGTAATAAAATGGATTCACACATCCACATCTGAGATTTTGACTACTAATTGAATGAACCCTGAGAATGGAGCAGGATTTAGGTCCAACACCATCCATCATGTGTAGGCGGCTTTACTCTGAGACATGACAACAGCATTCTCTATGCCCTGGTGACAGGGCATTTTATTTGTTTGTGTATGTTTCTTTTATAGTCACATTAACCCTGCCTTTAAACCACTGCGTTACCGCTGTTTTTACATACTATCGTGTCACCCTGATGAACATTGGAGTGTATATGGAAGGACTCAGTAACAGCTGGGAGAGTTACAGTCAAACTTTTCCACCCCCGCTGGTGTGTGTACCCGGCCTATTTGATTGCCGATTTTTGCTTCGGGGTCGTGGAAATCCAAAGAAGAGACAAAGGAAAAGGGGTTGCAGAGCTGGCGTTAGGGTCGCGATGAGGCCTCTCTGCGTGGCTGCTGCCGGTATTTCCTCGGGATATAAGTGCCGGGGGAGCTCTGTCGCAGGGTCGCTTTCAGCTCGCCCTGCCCGCTGGACGGGATCCCCTTTGGTCAACGTGGGGCGGCGGTGGACTTGCAGTTGGGAAACTGCAGTTTGTGTCTGACCTGCCTGAATTTCTTTCAATTAAGGAACATTTCAAAGATAAGAGCCTTGGTGTCAAAAGCCGAGTTTGAGATGATCATTCATGCTTTTATCTTGTCTCGCTTAGACTATTGTAACAGTCTTTTTATTTGCCTTAATAAGAAGGATCTTTGTCATCTCCAGACTGTCCTAAATTCTGCTACTAGGCTTTTAACCCACACAAGTAAAAGGGCACATATTACTCCAGTTTTAGCTTCACTTCATTGGTTACCAGTGATATTTAGAATGCACTTCAAAATTTTGGTCCTAACTTTTAGAGCCCTACAAGGACAGGCACCCCCATACATCTCTGACCTGATACAGGTGCGTAAAACCTCACGTAGTCGGAGATCAACAGGCCAGAGACTATTAGTTGCCCCCCTTACACATTTTAAAACTAGGGGGGACCGTTCATTTCAATTTGTTGCACCTAGGTTGTGGAACGCTTTGCCTCCTTCCATGCGCTGCTTAGATTGTATGGAAAACTTCAAAACTCAGTTGAAATCTCTGCTTTTTAAAGAGGCTTTTAACTAGATTGTAGGGTGGTTAGGCTTGTCTTATGTGTATGTGTTATTCTTTTGTTTTTTGTGATGCATTGTATTTATGAGAGTTGTTAATGCTTCCTTTTGTTGTGAAGCACTTTGTGATCTTCATCTGAGAAAAGTGCTGTACAAATAAATTTTACTTACTTATTTACAGACTGACAGCTGGAGGGGTTTTACTTCTTTGCTTCTTCTTTTACTTATTTGTGTATGGATAATAGTGGTGTAGGTATATAAACGGGTTAGGTTTTTGTTTCCAACTTAATTAAATTATTTAGTCAAAAAAAAGTAAACTGCCCGAAAAGGTCCCGTTTGGTATTGTTACTGAATATACCTACTGAAACTACCTGTGTGGCTACAAAAGTTGACTAGGAAAAAGTACTCAGCTGCAATGTATTTAGCATAAAAGTGGTTGATTAAAGTTGATTAAATCTGATTTTTCATTTGTCCTGCACCTGCCACAAGGTGGGATGTGCACACATTTGTTTTTTAAATTTGATACGCTAAAATGGTCTAAGGCATTTGTTAACTCTGGTGTGTTCCTGTGAGAGAAAGGAAAGAGTCTGATTTGATTTTAAAGGGTAACTTACCTTCGTAAAATGCAATTGTTTTTGTTAAAGCCAATTGAATCACTACGGTGGCTCTGAAATGCAAATCACAACAACAAATAGGAAAACACAACGGCAAATAGGAAAACAATTCAAAAAATCATTAAACAACAAGGGCATTTTTTTTTATTATTTTTTTTTATTATCTTCTTTAAGTTTTACAAAACATGTTAAACATTCATTGAACACTTTGGCATCAGTAGAAAATTAAATAAAAAAACAACATAATAGAATAAGTAGATAAATAAAATATCCTTACTGTACAGTGGATATATAGAATCTAAAAAAAAGATATACATATATAGATATACAAAGAGAAAACAGAAGAGTGGATTAATATATAAACATCAAGAACATAAAATGCAATACAAAGACAAGATGAGATGGGCAAAGGCTATACAATTATAATTCCTTAAAATCTTGCAGTAGATTAACTATATAAATAGTTTTCTTACTATCAATGATTTGGATAGACTCACAAAAGTTTCGAAATTCATTTCTGAAGTGAGAAAACGCTGGTCGCGATTTACAACAACGGCATTAACTTCTACCTGAAAGGTTGGGCCTATCTAGCAGAGGACGGACCCTCCTGATTGGACAGACAAGTTGTCTGTCTTTTAACAGGAAGGAGAGGTGAAAAACACAGAAAAGCAACTATTTTGAAAACAGGAGTATAAGGATGTTGTGTTTTCTTACTTGCTGTTGTGATTTGTACGGAAGCCGTGAACGGCCATGTATTTTTTTTATTTTTTTTATGCACCGTTATCTTGTGATAACGACTAATTATTTCGTTATCTCGAAAGAACAAAGTTTGTTTTCTCAAGATAATTAATTAATTATTTCGTTATCTCGACATAACAAAGATCGTTTTATCGAGATAATGAATTTTTATTAATGTGTTTGTCTTGAATTCAAACTAACGCGCTACCCCAAACGGCTTCCATAGCCCTGCTGGCTGCAGCTGTAGACTACCGGTAAGTTGTGCCATCTGTTTGTAAACAGATGGGAGGCTGATAAGCTCCTATATATCTGGCTGCTTCAGCTAAGGTAACGTAAATGTAGGCTATCGTTAACTTAGAAATGTGATGTGAAACTCAATTAAATGTTTATTCATTCATTTAATAGTGCTTAGATGTGTGACTGGGTTTGTTTAGGCGCTACCGGTTAGCAGATGGAAGGCTGACAAACTCCAATCTGTACGGCTGCTTCAGCTAAGGTAACGTAAATGTAGGGTAACGTTAAATTAGTAATGTAATGCGAAACATAATTAAATGTTGATCAATACATTTAATAGTGCTTTAATATGTTTATTATATATGGGTTTATTAAAGGTTTGTTACACAGCATTACAATGGTCAAATCCAACTGTGGCTATTACATAGTCAGAAGAACTTTGACAACCCTTTTGTATAAGGGCCAAACATCAATAATTGAACAACTTTTCTGCTCCTAAAAAGACTAAATTTACTGTTGAATCCTACAGATCACAATGGACCAGTTTCTCTCAGCCTCGAGAGAAAGGGGTGTTCCTGTGGAGAACCTGGCAAGAATGGCAGAGGACAAGGTGAAGAAGCTACACAATCTGAGTCAATTTTCAAAGGCATTGCCTGCTAATGCTAAATTGACAAATGAAAAAGTATTTTGGTTCACTTTTGTTGTTGTAGGTCTTTCAAATCATAAATCTGAACCATCTGGACATTGATAATGGCACAATACCTGTATTTACCTGCACAAGATGGACACAAAATAATTTATATGACCTAAGTTAATACTGGTAACTACTAAATTGCTGCAACGGTTACCGACCAGTGTACTGTACGTTCTCACTCACAGACATAAACAGAAACTCAAAACACTAATTACTCAAATATATGTAGCTGTATAGTTCAATTATTTAAATTTAAGATTCTATTGTTGTGAGATAGTTCTCAAAGTTGTCTTATGTGTTCTTTGTTTTCTTCTGAGTGTAACATTGTTGTGAAATAAGTAAAATGTGAAGCAGATTTTAAGTGAGCTGCATAGTAACATATTGTTGCAGGTCACAAGGTGGCAATAATGACTCATGTCACAAGAAGAACATGAGTGTTCTTCCTTCCAAAATGTTCCTTCAGTGTTTTCTAAATAGAAAGCTTCTGATATAGGCAGAGGAGGATAGAGTAGCAAAATTGTACTCAAGTAAAAGTATTGTTACTTTAGGAAAATATTTCTCAAGTAAATGTACTTTTGCATTAAAAGTAGAATTTCTCTAAAACATTACTCAAGTAAATCTGAGTAAATGTTACTCGTTACTACCACTGGATATAGGGGGAGAAAAGTGCCAAGAGAAAAGTGGTCTCTAGAGTCAAACGTTTATACCTAGTATTTAATCTCCCTGTGAATTTCCCTTTCAGAAACTTCTTTATTTGAGTGTGATGGTTAACAGTAGGTGATTCTGACATTATATCTGCTTTTGTGTTTTAGATCGATCAAGACATTGTAAAGTTCCTTGGAGAAGACAAGCTCTCTACTTTTATTCCTCGATATGGAGACCGTGTCTTGGTCAGAAACTGGAAGGAGTTATCCTCAAGTGAAAGGATAGAAGATACATAGCAAAGGAAACAAACTTTAATAAATAGACTAAGAGAGAAGATGAAACTTGTATCCACCGCCTCAGCCACAGCAACCAGCAGCTTTAACTCTAAGCCTAAACTTTGTGGAAATAAGAATGCTGAAACGAAGACAAGGAAAATCAAACTAGGCTGGTTAAACTACCAAGATTCTATGTACAAACAAGTAAGAAGGCCTACCGGGGGTGGAACAAGAGAGATAGATGTAAGCAAAGATGATACGGTATCCAAAATTCTTGACAAAGGGAAAACCCTTTTTTTCCCCAACGGTACATCGACGAAAGGCAAATTAGAGGACTTTGAGTTCATGCTTTCTGTCATTGGTTCTGAGGAGCCTCTTGAGGGTAGTGTCACAGTTGGAAGTTTGTTAGCGCAAACTAATTACAAGATTCTCAGACTATACCTCTGTACAAAGCCAAAATATTCTAGTGATTTTGAGCTTAGTCATGTAACAACAGACATGCCCTTTTCACCTGACACATCCAACACACTTGGGCCAGCTGAACATGTATCTTCATCCTCATCCAG
>NC_048417.1:26690060-26702019 GCF_013103735.1 Etheostoma cragini | reverse complement strand
TGGTGGAGGAAATAGCCCACAAAGAGATGGTACAAGAACCAGCATTTATCATAAAGTGTTGGAAGCCAATTCTCAGGTATATTGGACAATCCATGAGTACGGAAGGACTGAAGAAGATTCTAGATGATCTCAAACCCAAGGCAAGAAACATTACCAAAACCATCAAGTTCCCAGAATCTAGGTTACTGGAAGAACAAACTACATCAAATCATCTCTTAAGATTTGTTAGAGAAAGAGATGAGAAGAAGCTCTTCCTATTCCTCAGGTACTGCACAGGGTCTGACTTGTTCCTATCTAAGAGCATTAAAGTCACATTCACAGCAGAATAGCCACAGTTTGCAAGGGCGCCTTTGGCTCACACTTGTAGTTGTTCTTTGGAACTGGCATCTAATTACAAAAACTATGCAGATTTTAGAACAGAATTCATCTCTGTGTTGAAGAGTGGAGTGTGGGTAATGGATTTGGCCTAATAAGGCTTTGTTTGCTTAGACAGCAAATGAAAACTGCACACACACAAGCAGCATCATCTTTTCTACAATCCACAAGTTCTGCATGTGGAGGGCAGATGCATTGTCGAAGTAGAAGGTGGATTTTCTTTTTAATTTATGATATCTTTAAAATTCAAATATGATAGCTGATGGCACTTTGAAAAAAAAATAACACTTGAGTTAATATTTCAATAAAGACAATTTATTTACAAAAATAGAAAAGTGACAATGTATTCTTGGACAAGTTGTATGTAAAAACTGGCCAATTGTTTGTGGTTGATGATTTTCCATTGCTGTTAAAATTAAACCTAAACATAGCTCACAAATTACAGCGTAATGCCATGCAGCTCTTCAAACCTGGCAGAGTTTATATTACCAGTTCTGTTCTATGTTGTCAGTGTCAAATGTGCAATATATAAATTTTTCTAACCACACTTAAAGGAATATTTGACTTAAGTACACAATTCTTAGCCTGGAAAAACTTCTTAACTGGAAAAACTCAAAATCTTACCAGGAAAGCTGTTTTTGTGACCCCAGTCCTGTTTCTTTTCAGACCACACCTCATATGTTAACCTATAAACATTTCATTTATATGCCAATTTTGAAAAATGATTTTTTTTTGCTTAATTTGATTCAAGAAATAGGACCCTGCACTTTCCTGGGTCCACATTGTTATGTTATTTTAATGAAAGCACTGTCTCATGAGTTTGCAATGTTTGCTTAGAAAATGTTTAATCAATTAAAATGTTTCAACTGTTTGTAAATTTCACTGTCTTTTTTTAAACTGTGTTAACTAATATTTTGTTAGTTAATTAATCATTTCTAATCCTTTATTACCATGCTATTACCAATGCTAAATGCTTTTTTCCAGAATTCCATGACTGGAAAACCCTAAAGTGCCCTTGCTGGTCCCAAGACCCAACATTATCAACCTGTCCTACTACACAGAAATCACATTATCTTAGTAAAAGATATCAACTCATGCAAAGGCCAATAATACCTGAAAAGTGTAAACTTTTGGAGATGCCTCATAGCCGGAAATGCCATCATCAACATCATTGTTTTAAGAACCATGGACAGTGCATGTGTCTGTATGCTACAACAACATCAGTGATAAGGCTCTGGCACGAGTTCTGTTATTACAGTGTGCTATGTTGTTCTCTTCCATCACCATCAAACAGAGCTCATGCAGGTCCTGTTTGCAGGGAATGTCTGTTTTCCATATACAGATGTCCTCTTGGAAAACAATCCCCACTCTTTCATACTGTAGTGGATGCAAATAATCTTGTGCTTGATAGAGCTCAGGTACATTGTACATCAGACATGGTTTCCCATGATAATTAAGGTGTCCGTTTCCAACTGCTCGAATGCGATGGTTGTCCCACATTGTCACAACGTTGTCAAGCTTGTTCTGCAACACAAAAACATGAGGATTTCAATACGTATGAGGACTTCTTTTGAAAATTAGTACATGGAAGAAGGCACCTTAGCCTTAAACACTGTATATATTTATTACACAGTATATCATTATAGCATCATATTGGGTAAATGCTGTATTGTTTTATGCTATGGTATCAGCAGAATAATACTGTGCTCCAAATTCTCACCCATAGTAGGCTTCATAATGAAGATAAGAGTATTGATCCCAGGACAAAAAAGCCTACATATTGTTGCCAAATAGGCTTTGAGAAGAAGAAATATGTAGCTACAGAGAGAAAAAAAGTCTAGAGAGCTCAGAAGTTTGGACACATGTTATGAGGGTGCTCTTTGCCGGGGGACAGAAACATTCATAAAAGAAGAGGAAAACAAAACCTATAAACAATCCAAAAGAATATTTGTGGTGATCAAATCAAATTATTATTGCAGAGAGAAACTTATTACATATACCAAATGCAAGCTACAGTACAGTGCCTTGCGAAAGTATTTGGCCCCTTTGAACTTTTCAACCTTTTGACACATTTCAGGCTTCAAACATAAAGATATAACATTTTTATTTTTTGTGAAGAATCACCAACAAGGGACAAAATTGTGAAGTGGAACAAAATCTATTGGATATTTTAACGTGATATGAGCAACGGTCCCGGTGTTCCGGTTTAACGAGAGTCCATGTTAACTGGCGACCGTCAGCCAAAAGCGTCTGTTGTTGTCGTAGTGACGACAGCTGTTGAAAACGGGAAGAGAATACGTAGCTGTCCACGTGAATGCCTTTTTGTTAAGTTGTCATTAACATGTAAAACATAATGACGTGTAGGTTGCCTCTCTGATTTGTCTTTGGAGTGTAGTCTGAAGAAACTTGTCCGTCGCGTTTGGAACGTTAACGAACAGAAATAGAAAAGTTATTAGCCCTTTTAAAAGTAGAAAAAAAAGATTAATGAGTAACAACTTGGATTTGAACTCGTAGCTGCCGTTGTGAGAAAATATATAAGATTCAGGGGCTTAACGCAACGCGCCATAGAATCGTCTCAGGTGCTGCTGGGCATGGCTTCATATCAACTCAAACGTCACACAGCGTCTCTTAAAATGAAGAGGCAGCCAGATCAACTGGTGACCACACCACACTGCGTGCAAATAACTCACAAGTTGCTCTTGCTCAGAAATTGTCTTTATGTTGTTTGATTCCCACAAAATACACGCCTTGTATGTTTGTTAATTGTAAGCACGTTCAAATCAACCTGAAACTCAAATGTCCATCTCTGACAAAACAAATAATAAGTCTCAGCTATCTCATACATTATATCTTTAAAACAGGAGGCAGTCAGATCCAGTTGTGACCACTGTAGCCTTAAGCTACTAACATTAATATAAATAATATAGGCCATTTGTGTTAGTAGCTTCAACCTTGAGGTTATAGGCTACTTAACATCTCCTTTGGTTACCACTCCTTCCAGTTCTCAGCTGCAAATGACTGAAATGAACTACAAAAAAAAACTTTGAAATTCAAAACCCTTATCTCACTTACTGACTTAAAGTATGGCTGCCTGCTTGCAAGCATTACACCGTCACAAACCCGCTCATGCCATACATCATTTGAAAGCTTAAAGTCTCATGATTCCATCGAGCCCACACACAAATCAATAGGTGACTTACACGTTATACAGCGGTTATAATCACGTTCTGAAGTAAAGAAAGACAGAAAGATTCGAGTCTAATCGAGTGTGTTTTCCTACCCGTCTCCTCGTGTCTTTAATCAAAGCGGTGAAAGATCGCCAAAAACCTTGTTTTCCTACATCCTCAACACTCCAACGTATTAGAACATCCAAGCCTTGTAATCCATAATTTTCTGGTCCCCTCACAATCTTGTAGTTTCTGGCCAAGTTTCGACGTAGAGAAATGTAGATCGCGTGTATCTTTTTCCGTGTGCACGCTACAAACTCCGTCCAAACACCATTAGACTCTCTGGCGTCTGCAGATTCCATTGATATCTGTTCCCAGCCAATAGCATCAGTGTATCTTGAGATATCCCTGAGCCAAGCCAATCAAATCCCACAGTCCCCATTGGGCCCACGTGGGAATGATTGAAAGTTTTTCCCAGAAAATGAGGTCATAAAACTGGCATCGCTGTGTAGCCAATAAGAAGACGAGATGATTGATGCCAAATAAGGCCAGAAAATATTAACCCTATGATGGCTCAGGCTGTGTCAGAGCAAAAATATTGCCATCTCATGGCATTTCACCATTTCATCAAATTATGATTACTTATTCCTATAAATTTATGCATGCAGTTCTTTCAGGTATATGTGTGAGTGACGTGGATGTGTTTTTGTATTTCAAAAGTTTTGTATTTAGCACTTATTCAGCTTTTTTAGAAATAAGAAATAAGAAAAACGCACAGACCTATCTGTAGAAATAAGTACATATAAAATCAATTTTATAAGTCATTTTTTTCTGAGTTTTTTCTGTTCAAAGTTGAGACATGTGGCTAGGGTACTATTTTAGTATATAGCCCATTTTATATGCTAACAGTAGTGTTTTTTCATAAATTTTTAAAGCCCAAGCTTTAAACATCCCAAGGAGCACTGTGCAAGCGATCCTTTTGAAATGGAAGGAGTATCAGACCACTGCAAATCTACCAAGACCTGGCCGTCCCTGTAAACTTTCAGCTCAAACAAGGAGAAGACTGATCAGAGATGCAGCCAAGAGGACCATGATCCCTTTGGATGAACTGCAGAGATTAAATGACGAGGACTAATCAGAATGCCATCTCTAACAGAAAGGCACGGTGCAATTTCTGCCTGTGTTAGACCTTGATTTAAGTATATCCTGATGCGTTGATCAATAATGTGATCTGCCATTTTGACTTCCCTGGGACTTGGACCAATTGTGGCACCAGTTTTTGAAGGCTGAAATCAGGACAATCCCATTAACCTAGCCTGTGCCACAAACCATAAAAATAAACAAGGCACATCAAAGCACTATTAAATGAATTAATAAACATTTAATTACGTTTCACATCCCATTGGTAAGTTAAGCCTACATTTACGTTCCCTTAGCTGAAGCAGCCGGATATATAGGAGCTTATCAGCCTCCCATCTGTTTACAAACAAATGGCACAACTTACCGGTACAGCTGCAGCCAGCGGCGCTAGGGAAGCTGTTCGTGGCAGCGCGTTAGTTTGAATTCAACACAAACACATTAATAAAAAATTAATTATCTCGATAAAACAATCTTTGTTATGTCGACATAACACAATAATTAAGCCGTTATCTCGAGAAAACAAACTTTGTTATTTCGAGATAACAAAATAATTAGTCGTTATCACGAGATAACGGTGAACAAAAAATAATCGGCTTCCGTAGTTTTGCACTACATGGCCACCGTACCTTCCAGACGCACATCGACATCAGAAATTCTTACGTTGCAGAATTATCCTATTAATTATAAGGACTAACACAGTTGTAGAAGACATCCCTTTATAAGTATATCCGGTGAGGGGAAATTCACATTGTTCACGCAGTTTGGTACATTTAATAAACACTTTATGGGAAGGTATTGGCAGAGGTGGAAAATAACAATATACATTACTTACGTTACTGTATTGAGCAGTTTTGTTGTGTATTTTTCAAGTAGTTTTTAAAATGTACTTGATTTTAAGTTGAAGGATTGTGTTTTGCTACATCACAATTCCTATCCGTTACTAAGTAAAAAGAAGTTTACTAATGAAAACTGAAAGGAAGAAGAAAAAAAATACAAAAAAAAAAAATCACACAGGCTATAACCACTACACTAGACCTGGCCATCCTTTTTTGTGCCCACGTATACAGCTTCTTCATCTCTGGTTGCAAGGCGCGATTAAAAAGTAGAAGAAGTGTAACGTGTGGGAGTGGTTGGACCCATGTGTTGTAAAATAGTGCTGCTTCTCCTTTAAGAGAACGGTGTGTGGGTGGAGAGAGAGAGAGACAGAGAGGGAGCGGAGTTGCGACCGGAGCAGAGTTAGCTAGCAAATTAAGTTGTGAACACTGTTTTTGAAATAAAACTCCAAAGTAAAGCCACGCTCATCATTTTTGCACACAAGAAACGGGATTTTAACCCCAACGTTGTTAACCTTATAACGTCGGCCCTGGAGGACAAGCCTCCCCTGGTTCTCCGACCACGGTCGGAAAAGAGACAAACAGGAAAGGTTAACACTGGCGACCACAAAGGGACCGAGAGAGAAAGAACAACAAGTGCAGCGGTGGTGAGCATACAGTGACAATAACCGGTGAGATAAACCGGAGGAATTAGCATAATAGTGCCTGTTTCCCCTTCACGGATAAGAAAGTATCCAAGATGGCAGCCTTCGGTCAGCGCCTCGTGAATGAAAGTAAACACAATATGTTCGGGAAAGTGACCAGCCACTCTAACCCTTTCATGTCACTGACTGCCGTGGATGAAATGGAAATAAAAACCGAATATATGACCGAAAGAAACGAAAATGGAAGACAAAACAACCCATTCTTCCTGGGAGAAAAGACTGATACATTAACACCGAGTGCAATTGACACATGCTATATCCTCATACAGCCATTGAATTTACTGGACAATAATCCATTCAAAGATGATGTGTTAAGAGACTGTGGAACAGTCGTGTGCTGCAAAGACCCATGCTCACACGTGTAAAATGCGGAAGTTTGTAGGTAGCTGGCAGTGCCATTAGCAGCAACTGTTGCAATGCCCAGTGCAAACCCATTTTGCTCTGCTCACTCAGGGAGTTTCATTCATAGCACCCCTGTCTCCTGTCATCCCCCACGCCCTTCAGTCCCACAGTGTCACACCCCTGGCTGTAATTCATTCAAAGAAGTTCACCATAGCCATACATTGCAGCAAAATCAAAATCCAGAAATACATACAAAGCCACATCTTCCCAAGTACGGACAGAGTAAATCACATGTTTGCCGACCCCACACTACACGTCAGCCTTCGTCTGAGAGTGAAGATGACTATGATTACAGGGAAAGACTCCCCACTCTGCGTGCTGGCCAGTATGATGGTACCACACCGTGGAAGGAGTTCCTACACTGGTTTGAGAGCTGTGCAAAGGCTAATAACTGGACTGAAAAGACTATGGCTGTCCAGTTAAAGTTCTGCCTGGTGGGTGCAGCAGGGGCAATTGTCCACAGGAATCCACGGTCAGATCAGTGGGACTACAGCCGCCTGGTGGAGGAAGTCAACACTGCTTATGGCCCCTCTTCGGAGCACGCTGCTGCAGTGGCTATTGAGCTGAGACAGCGCATTCAAAAGGCAGGTGAAGCTCTCCATGAGTTACGAGATGACATATATGGCAAAGTGTCAGTGGCTTACAGTGACAGGACCGAAAAAGAGCAGGATGCCATCGGTGTTGAAATCTTCACTCAAGCAATAGGAGATGCAGGGATTGGGCAGAAATTTTTAGAGAAACGGCCCCACACTCTAGCCCAAGCTTATGACATTGCTCATCGCTATGAGACCACCAGGCAAGCAGCATCACATGTCACCAGCCTAATGCAGTCAGTGCCACACACTTTGCTGGAACAGAAACCGCGCACTGCTGTGGTCAGGGAAGGAGCTGAACGCGGTGAGACGGGTGCTGTAGTGACCAACAACAACACACACCGTGACTTTCAACGCACACCAGCCCCCCGTAAGAACTATAAGGACATTAAGTGGGAAGAAATTCGCTGTCACAACTGTTCGGGCATTGGTCACATGAAGAGGAATTGCCCTTCACCAAGGAAAACCACCAGAGGGCAACCTCCAACAGCCTTCCATGAGCGCCCAGAGCCTGCAGTGCTTCATGTTAAAGCTCATAGTCAGGAAATGAGCATTAATGTGACAATTCAGGAACTGGAGATCTGTGCTGTTCTGGACAGTGGGGCGCGGAGAAGTGTTTTGCCCCTGCACCATTATAACGCCATCCACTCAAATGCTCGACCTCCACTCCAGCCATCGACTGTGAAGACGCTGCTGGGGGTTTGGCCTGGTGACGTCCCTGTCATTGGGGAGGCCAACGCTCCCATCCAGATCAACAACCGACAGGTGAGCGTGCATTTCCTGGTGGCTGACATTGCTGGTGAAGAGGCCCTCCTGGGCCATCCATTCCTTGTTCAGGCCCAAGTACGACTTGATTTTGGAAATAGCCGCATCGTACTGTTTGGGGAAGAGGTGCCATATTTTCACGCCACGAGCATAACAATGACGCACGCGGTGAGAGTGGTCCGGACTGTGGTGGTTGAGGCTGGATTGGAGTATGTGGTAAGGGGTAACACCCATATAAAAGAACACCTCAAAAGGGAAGTGATGCTAAGCCCCACCAAAGGCTTTCTAGAGAAACATAAAGTGCTAGTTGCCCGTGTCCTGGTGGAGGCTCAACCTTTTGAGAGCGTGCCTCTCCGCATCTTCAATCCTGGAAATACAGCTGTAACTATTAAACGGGGAGTTATTGCAGGTTTTCTTCAACCTGCAGAAGTCCTGCAGCCGGCCAACATCACAGCTGAGGCCAGGCAGTCAGAGCACCCTACTGTTCCCCAGCACCTGCGAGAACTCTACAACCAGAGTGCGACAGAGCTCAACCAAGAGGGGCAGCTCCAGCTAGCCCAGCTGCGTTGCACCCACAGCAGTGTGTTCTCGACCGGACCCAGCGATCTTGGCCGCACAAACCTGGTCTAGCACGACATCATGACACGCCCCAGGGTTGCTGTCAAGCAGCCACCACGTCGGATGGCATGGGAAAAGCAACAGGATGCTGACCAACAGGTGGAGCGAAGCCTGGAAGCTGGATGGGCCCGTCGTAGCCACAGCAGCTGGGCATCGCCCATAGCGATGGTTCGTAAAAAGGATGGAACATACCGTCTCTGTATAGACTACAGAACACTTAACGACTGCAAAATCAAGGACGCTTATCCGCTGCCCCGCATCCAGGACACATTGGACACCCTCTTCACTGCCAAGTGGTTCAGTACACTGGACCTTGCCTCAGGAAATTGGCAAGTTGAGCTGACCCCCCGTGCCCGCCGAGCAGCCGCCTTCTGCACCAGAAATGGACTGTTTGATTGGAATGTCATGCCGTTTGGATTATGTAACGCTCCAGCTACATTCCAACGGCTGGTGGACCGTGGGTTGGCTGGCCTGCAGTGGGAGACGTGCCTTGTGTACTTGGATGACATAATTGTACTGGGTCGGGATGTGTCGGAGATGCTTCAGCGTCTTGGCCAGGTTTTTGAAAGGCTGCGGCAAGCCATCTTGAAGTTGAAGCCAGCAAAATGCTGCCTCTTCCGCCGTGAAGTGGCCTACCTGGGCCATATAGTTTCTGTACAAGGAGTGTACAGAAGGTTCATGAGTGGCCTACACCCACATCAGTACAGGAGGTCCGTCAGTTCATCGGCCTGGCATTATACTACCGACGATTCGTGAAGGATTTTGCCACAGTGGCTGAGCCCCTTCATGCCCTGAACAGGAAATACGCTCGCTTCCAGTGGACAACAGAATGTCAGGAGGCATTCGACAGACTCAAGCACCTGCTAACAACCGCCCCAGTTCTGGGCTACCCTTTAGACCAGGGAAACATGATACTGGACACTGACGCAAGTGACGTTGGCATTGGTGCTGTCCTGTCCCAAGTTCAGGAGGGCAGTGAGCGGGTGCTGGCATATGGGAGCTGCAAGCTGTCGAAAACTGAACAGAACTACTGTACCACAAGACGTGAACTGTTAGCCGTGGTGGAATTCACATCACATTTTCGCCAGTACCTCCTGGGGCGTCCTTTTACGGTGCGGACGGACCATAGCAGTCTCCGTTGGCTGACAAAAATGAAGGAGCCTGAAGGGCAGCTTGCCAGAAGGTTGGAGAGATTGGGTGAATACGACTTTGAGATCACCCATCGCCCAAGCCGCTTGCACATCAACGCTGACAGCCTCTCCAGGAAGCCTTGCCGCCAGTCCTGCCCATGTAAGCTGCCTGGACCATCCCCTTATCTAAAAACCGTCTGCCAACAAGCTGTGCAATGTGGGTTGGACACTGCCGTCAGCCTGGCGAAACAGAGTCCAGTGGGGGTAGAGAGGCCATTAGCCCCAACAATGGTGAGTCCAGTGGGGGTAAATGTCAAACCCAAAGAGAAGATAAATGTGGCTAAGACCAGTGAGGCTGCATTTTTCTGTGGCTGGTCCTCAGAGGAGCTGCAATAGGCACAGGAAGCTGACCCAGACATTGCACCTATCAGGGCCTGGATAGAGGCAGGTGGAGAGCGGCCCCCATGGATTGCAGTCTCGCCATGCAGTCCAGCCACAAAGACGTATTGGAGCCAGTGGAGGCGGCTTTACATGGAAACGGTGTCCTTGTCAGGCGGTTCTAATGTCTAGATGACACCCAGTTTTATCCGCAAACTGTCCTTCCACGTGCCTTCCATCATGATGTCATGAGGCAGATGCATGATGGCCCAATCGGCGGGCATTTTGGCGTTGAGCGCACCTTGGCACGGCTTCAGACTCGATTCTACTGGTACCGGATGAGGGAGGATGCCGCTCTTTGGTGTCGGACCTGCGCCAGCTGTGCTTCCAAAGCCAGACCCCGCAAGACACCACAGGCCTCTATGGGAACCGTCAGGGTGGGAGCCCCTATGGAGTGGGTCGCTTTGGACATTATGGGGCCACTGAATGAGACAGAGCGTCACAATAGCTACGTGCTTGTGGTACAGAATTACTTCACCAAGTGGGTAGAGACATTTCCCCTACCCAATGATAAGGCTGAAACTGTAGCTGAAGTGCTTGCCTCGGAGTGGGTGTGTCGTTATGGAGCCCCGCAGACATTGCACAGCAACCAAGGTCGAAATTTTGAGTCCCAAGTATTCCAAAAAATGTGCACACAGTTTGGCATTGAAAAGACACGTACTACACCATTTCGACCACAGTCTGATGGCCAGGTGGAACGGTTTAATTCCACCTTGCAAAAGATCCTAGCCACAACAGCCGAACGCTGTCACTGGGACTGGGATCTTATGATTCCTTATGCAGTCATGGCTTACAGAGCCACGAGGCACAGTGCTACTGGTCTCAGCCCCAATTACATGATGTTTGGTCGGGAAGTCAGTGAACCAGTGGACCTGGTAACCGGCCTTCCTCTTGACTCGGACACGGCCCCTACGGCCCCCAAGTATGTTCAGCACCTACGTGAACGGTTAGAGCTGGCCCATCAGATCGCCAGGGATGCGCTCGGGGAGTCTGTCAAACGTGCAAAGAGACAGTATGACAAGAACTGTTGCCGCACGCAATATCAGGTCGGCGATCCTGTGTGGTTCCTCATTAACCCTCTGGGCCCGAGACACTCGCCGACGAGTAAAAAAGCACCTCTGATTCATAGTTTAATAACTTTTGAACGATACAAGCGATTGGCTTACCTCCGGTTGCGTTTAAATCCTGACGCTTCCGCAATTACGGCGGTCTTTTCCGTGTCTTTCTAGCCTCTACAGGGGATTTTCTATCCAGCCTGGAACTTCAGCCTCTTTGGGCTTTAAATCCACACTGTTATATCCAAGATTGATCCACTTTATGTCCATAATTCATCGCATTTTTGGCTGATTTGTGCCGCTGGCGCCTTTGCTCTTCGTCTCTCTCTGTCCTGTATTTTTTTTTTTTTTTTTTTTCTCAGGAAGTACATGCCCATAAATGGGAGATAAAGTCACCCCTCTTGTATGGAAGGCCAGAGGGGACAAAAAGGCCTATAGATCTATGAAAGGCCAAATTGTGAATTATTTAGACACACATTTGCTTGTATAGCATTGTTGTGGGTTTAATATTAATAAATATGACATTATTATGTTATTATTGGCATAAGTAAATGTCATGAGAGCAAAAGCGTCTTGACTTTCTTTGAAAAAATACATGTATTTTGTCAACTGTATAAGTTATAATGATTATTTCTTCACAGCGTGACTCCCAAGACATATAAGAAGAGTTTTAGAAAAGAAAATGGCTTATTAATTAATAATCTGTCTGTGATATCAATACATATCTGGAAGATTCTTG
>NC_048417.1:26683434-26689960 GCF_013103735.1 Etheostoma cragini | reverse complement strand
TTTTACAAGCTTTTTTATAAAATAAATCCAGACGGAAAATAAACTGTAAAAATGGCCTCAGGGCCCCCAGGGTTAAGGGTACACGGAAAGTAAGAAATAAAGTCTGGAAGTTCGTCCCGTCATATGAGGGGCCATTCTTCATCTTGGGGCAACTTGATGACCTAGTCTATCGCATTCAAAAAGGACCAAAGACCAAAGCGAAAGTGGTTCATCATGACCATTTGAACCCTCCAACCCTCCACCCAGGGGTTGGAGGGTGCCGTTGACCCTCAGGATAGTGGGGGTGGGGCAGTGGAACCATCTCAACATAGTCGTCGTTCTCAAAGGCCGAGCCGTCAACGAAGACCCCCAGCCAGGTTTGGGGAGTGGGTGCTTCACTGAGTTCATTGGCCTCATGGACAATTCAGAGTATGGCAGTCAGTTGTCGGTAAAAGAAGAAGAGAGAAACAAAGTTAATGTTAATGGTTAATGGTTGGTTGGTAATGTGTTAAAGAAAAACAAAAAAACAAAAACTGGGGTTTATTTGGTCTATCCGGTTATTGTATTTTCTAATTTAAATGCTCCGGTCGCCTATAGTATTTAGGTTTATCTTGTGACCTGTTTAATATGCGTGCCTTCCACAACATGTTTACCCAGCGTGAAAGATCAACTTTTTCTGTTGAGAAATGCCACCAGTGATTATTGCACAGTAGTGATGGGCTGATTAGGCCAACACTGCCCTTCGGTTGGACTTTTTGCAAATAAGGGCTGTATACCTATAGAAGATATGTGTTATTTTGCTGGAGTGGAATTAAGTTATACAATCCATCCAGAGTGGGGGTAGTGTTGTAAAATAGTGCTGCTTCTCCTTTAAGAGAACGGTGTGTGGGTGGAGAGAGAGAGAGACAGAGAGGGAGCGGAGTTGCGACCGGAGCAGAGTTAGCTAGCAAATTAAGTTGTGAACACTGTTTTTGAAATAAAACTCCAAAGTAAAGCCATGCTCATCATTTTTGCACACAAGAACCGGGAATTTAACCCCGACGTTGTTAACCTTATAACGTCGGCCCTGGAGGACAAGCCTCCCCTGGTTCTCCGACCACGGTCGGAAAAGAGACAAACAGGAAAGGTTAACACATGGATGTATTAAGAGAACGGTCTGACCCCTGTGTCGGCGAGCTGCGAACTGAATGGGAGACGGGAATCAGCTATTACCCCTCAAAAACATCAGCTCATGGGAAAGAAAGAGAGGTCAAGATAGAACGCAGTAGTTTTAACCAAACATGGACGCACAACATTGCCAGAACAGTACGCCATTTTCTGAAGGGGAGTTTCTAGTTACTTTTCAGGTTTTTTCCCTTCTTGTCCAATGAAAACCACGTATCTCCAGATGTGTGTTGATGTTGAATGTTTGTGATAAACTGAAGTATGATGTCATAAGAGTGTCATAAAAAAGAATAAATCTGTAAAATAAGAAGAAACTGTCAAAATACAACTCAGTTCAGTTTATTTAAGAAGACAGATCAAATTAATAAAACAAATGATTGATGATTATACATGGGTTAAAAATCCCAGAATTAGCCAAAAGCTCGCAAACCTCCCCCTGAATACAACACACACACACACACTCACACACACACACACACGCACACACACACACATTTCAGGCTGCAAACATAAAGATGTAAAACTGTAATTTTTGTGAAGAATCTACAACAAGTGGGAAACAATTATGAAGTGGGACAAAATTTGTTGGATATTTCAAACTTTTTAAACATTTTCCAAGAAGACCAAGAGAAATATCAGACAAAACCGTTGGTGAGATTTAAGGTGACTACTCTGAGAAAACGTTTTCCTACATTGTTCACACCAGTAAGGCTTCTCTCCGGTATGAACTCGTCGGTGTATTTTAAGACTACCGCTAGCAATAAACATTTTACCACATATATCACAGCTGTATGGCTTCTCTCCATTGTGAAAGCGTTTATGTGTTTTAAGGGCACTGCTCGTAGAAAACATTTTCCCACAGGATACACAGCTGTACGGCTTCTCTCTGGTGTGAACACGCTGGTGAGATTTAAAGTCACAACTTTGAGTAAAGGCTTTACCACAAAGATCACAGCAGTACGGCTTCTCTCCAGTGTGTCTGCGCTGGTGACATTTAAAGCCACTATTATTAGTAAAGGTTTTCCCACATTGTTCACACCGGTATGGTTTCTCTCCGGTGTAAACACGGCGGTGGATTACTAGGCTATCCCTCCTAGAAAAGGTTTTACCACATAGATCACAGCCGTACGGCTTCTCTCCAGTGTGACTGCGTTGGTGTATCATTAGGATACTCTTCAGTGTGAAAGCTGCCCCACATTGATCACAGCTGTGTAGATTCTCTCCAGTGTGAAGTCTCCGATGAAGCTTTAACGTTCCAGATGTTGTGAAAGATTTGTCACAGTGTTGACAGTGGTGACGTTTTGATCCCTCTCCTCTTCTCTGTGTCTACAGCAACAGACAAACAAACACAGAGAGAAAGCGTGAGAGAGATAAAGTTAGTGAACAACTTTCTTAAACCCCGGACTTGCTTTCACTATCCATCCAATAATTCATGACACAATGAACAAAAATATGTGCCGGTTGCAGACATGTTGTTATGGAAGTAAACGCAGTGCTCATAACTTTTATAAGTTCGCAAATATTCTAAATTTTTTCATTTTGCGTAATCATTTGCAAACTCTTCAGTTGAACCTTGAGTTAGAAATGTTACTGGTGGGGTTGTGTGTGTGTGTTTGTGTGTGTGTGGGGGGGGGTAGGTAATGGCTAGGTTTAGTAATAATGGGTAGTTATAAACTAGTCGAACCAAGGTGAAAACAACGGCTCCACAACATTATCAGCTCATTTAGAAAGAAAACAATATTTACATATTAAACAAGTTAGACTAAAAGATGACATAAATACAGATGAACATATTGTGACACTATGCAGCATCTGACAATTTCAGGGTAGTTGTTAGTGCTGCATGATATCAGGAAAATATGTAATATGCCTTAACGTTGTTGAATATCAAGCCAATTATATAACTTGTAATAAATACACATTAAAATGTAGCCTACTTAGTTCTGCTTCTTTCAGTCGTTTTCTAACAATTCTGTTGCACTCATTGAGTTCTCATCTGAGCCAAGTTCTGTCATTCAAATTCTGAGATATAGTTAAAACCAATTTGTATTTATTAGTTATGGCTGGCTCTGAAGAGTCCTGAACCATCCCTTAATTATGCTGCAATAGGCCTAGACTGCTGGGGGACTTCCCATGATGCACCCATGATGGAGGGTAGAGCGCCATCACAGAGACAGTGGACGGTGACAGAGGTTAGAGTGCCAACACAGAGACAGAGGACAAGGATGAAGGTTAGAGCGCTGACACAGAGACAGAGGACGGGGACGGAGGTTAGAGCGCCAACATGGAGACAGAGGACGGGGACGGAGGTAGAGCGCCAACACAGAGACACAGGACTGGGACGGAGGTTAGAAGGAGGGACATCTGGAAACAGACATTCGAGAAGAAGAATTTCTGGCAGAACAAGAGCAACACCGGAAGTAGAACATCGTGGGCATAGACTGGGCAGACACACTGACAGCTAACAAGGAAACACACACACACACAACATCTGGATGCACATTTGACAGATTATAATATGTGGATGGTTTCTATTAACTCTGTTACTTCCACTGTGAAAAACACCCAGCGGCTGAGTACTTTAGACTGATTCAGGGTCACTTTAACCACATTGTGGAAAATGATTGAGCTGAACACATATATACACAGTACAGTACATAACAGCAGGGTGTTAGATGCAGGCAGGAAGTGCGTACATGGAACGCCACTAGGTAGCCGTCAAAGTGTACAGGAACATCTCCCACGAGTATGGGCTGGAAGTCCCAAGGTCAAAATGGAAGACACCTCCTACGGTAGTTGAGAATGGCCGAGCTAAGATCCTGTGGGCCTTTAAGAACTAGACTGACAAACTGGTGATGGCTGACCAACCAGACATCGTGTTGATCGACAAACAGCAGAAGAAGGCAGTAGTGATAGATGTGGCAATCACAAGCGACAGCAACATCAAGAGGAAGGAACATACAAATACCAAGGGCTGAAAGCTAGAAAAGATGTGGAAGTAAGAGCAACAGTGGTGCCAGTGGTAACTGGAGCACTGGGGGCTGTGACCCCTAAACTGGGAAAGTGGTTCCAGCAGATTCAAGGTAAAACATCAGAGGTCTCTGTCCAGAAGAGTGCAGTCCTAGAAACAGCTAAGATACTTAACCCTCAAACTCCCAGGCCTCTGGTAGAGGATCCGAGCTGGAGGATGACACATACCACCCTACAAGGGGTGAGAGGGTATTTTTATAGATAGATGCAGGTATATACATATAGCCCATATTTTATACATATAACCCAAATATTGTACATCTATTATACATATAACCACATATAATACAGGTATATACAGTGAGGAAAATAAGTATTTGAACACCCCGCTATTTTGGAAGTTCTCCCACTTAGAAATCATGGAGGGGTCTGAAATTGGAGGGAAATCCAAATCTTTGGAGGGAGCTCAAGCTCCATGTTTCTCAACGACAACCCAGAAACCTGACTGATCTAGAGAAGATATGTGTGGAGGAGTGGGCCAAAATCCCTTCTGCAGTGTGTGCAAACCTGGTGAAATACTACAGGAAACGTCTGACCCCTGGAATTGCAAATGCAGGCTAATGGACCAGGTATTAACATTGATTTTCTCAGTGTTCAAATACTTATTTGCAGCTGTATCATACAAAAAAATAGTTTAAAAAAATCATACATTGTGATTTCTGGATTATTTTTTTTTAGATTATGTCTCTCACAGTGGACATGCACCTACAATGACAATTTCAGACCCCTCCATGATTTCTAAGTGGGAGAACTTGCAAAATAGCAGGGTGTTAAAATACTTATTTTCCTCACTGGCATACAGTGGTCTGAAAAAGTGTTTGTCCCCTTCCTCATTTCCTGTTTCTTTGCATGTTTGTCACACTTAAGTGTTTCGGAACATCAAACCAATTTAAACAATAGTCAAGGACAACACAAGTAAACACAAAATGCAATTTGTAAATGAAGGTGTTTATCATTAAAGGTAAAAAAAAATCCTAACCATAATGGCCCTGTGTGAAAAAGTGATTGCCCCCTAAACCTAATAACTGGTTGGGCCACCCTTAGCAGCAACAACTGCAACCAAGCGTTTGCGATAACGTGCAATGAGGCTTTTACAGCATCCTGGAGGAATTTTGGCCAACTCATCTTTGCAGAATTGTCCTAATTCAGTTACATTAAAGGGTTTTTGAGCATGAACGGCCTTTTTAAGGTCATACCACAACATCTCAATAGGATTCAGGTCAGGACTTTGGCTAGGCCACTCCAAAGTCTTCATTTTGTTTTTCTTCAGCCATTCGGTGGTGGACTTGCTGGTGTATAGGATCATTGTCCGGCTGCAGAACCCAAGTTCGTTTCAGCTTGAGTACACGAACAGATGGTTGGACATTCTCCTTCAGGATCTCTTGGTAGACAGCAGAATTCATAGTGGCATAGGGCGGCTGTGGCTCAGTGGTAGAGCGGTTGCCTGCCATTCGGAAGTTTGGTGGTTCGATCCCCGCCCCTGCAGCCATTGTCGAAGTGTTCTTGGGCAAGACACTGAACCCCGAGTTGCCCCCGGTGCTGCGCATCGGAGTGTGAATGTGTGTGCATGTTTATCTGATGAGCAGGTGGCACCTTGTACGGCAGCCCCGGCCACAGTGTATGAATGTGTGTGAATGTTTCCTGTAGATGTAAAAGCGCTTTGAGCAGTTGTTAAGACTGGAAAAGCGCTATATAAATACAGCACATTTACATAGTTCCTTTTATCACGGCAAGTCTTCCAGGTCCTGAAGGAGCAAAACAGCCCCAGACCATCACACTACCACCACCATATTTTACTGTTGGTATAATGTTCTTTTTATGAAATGCAGTGTTCCTTCTACGCCAGATATACTTGGACACACACCTTCCAAAGAGTTCCACTTTTGTCTCATCGGTCCACAGAATGTTGTCCCAAAAGTCTTGGGGATCATCAAGATGTGTTGTGGAGAAATTGAGACGAGCTTTGATGTTCTTTTCGCTCAGCTGTGGTTTTCTCCTTGGAACTCTGCCATGCAGGCCATTTTTGCCCAGTCTTTTCCTGATGGTGGAGGCATGAACGCTGACCTTAACTGAGGCAAGTGAGGCCTGCAGTTCTTTGGACGTTGTTGTGGGGTCTTTTGTGACCTCTTGGATGAGTCGTCGCTGCGCTCTTGGGGTAATTTTGGGCGGCCGGCCACTCCTGGGAAGGTTCACCACTGTTCCATGTCATCGCCATTTGTGGATAATGGCTCTCACTGTGTTTCGCTGGATTCCCAAAGCTTTGGAAATGGCTTTTTAACCCTTTCCAGACTGATAGATCTCAATTACTTTCTTTCTCAATTGTTCCTGAATTTCTTTGGGTCTCGGCATGATG
>NC_048417.1:26671990-26683334 GCF_013103735.1 Etheostoma cragini | reverse complement strand
ATTTTTTTTCACCTTTAATAATAAACACCTTCATTTACAAATTGTATTTTGTGTTTACTTGTGTTGTCCTTGACTATTGTTTAAATTGGTTAGAGGTTCCGAAACACTTAAGTGTGACAAACATGCAAAGGAACAGGAAATGAGGAAGGGGGCAAACACTTTTTCACACCACTGTACATATAACCCACATGTTTCAGTCCAATTGTCTTTTAATTGTTTTAACCCAGTGGTGTTGTTGTGCGTCTGCTGTAACTCTTGCAGCAAAGTTACTCAGTGTCCCGAACTAATGTCTAATAAGGACATTTTTACTTTGAGGACATTTGGTCCGTGCGCTCTGCGTGCCGGCTGCTAAATGACACGTGAGCGCTCCAGATTACTTGAAACTGATGTCAAATAAAATGTTATTTCCCAGCAAACAGCAGCTGGAGGAGATGCTGAGTGGCTGGTGGGTAAAAAACTGAAAATGTCCCCTTGGTCCAAGAATCCGTGTGACATAATTTCCTGATGAAAAAACGTTGATCTAGGAATTAGAATCAGAACCAGAACCAGAATCATCATTGTGACATCATCATTGTGACATCATCTGTGTTTCTGAGCAGTCTTTAAATACAGGATGTCCATGCACATTCAGTCATTTCACACTGTTGAATCCGACAGGACGGGGCCTGGAGTTGGGGGTAGTCAGATGACGAGTTAAACAGTCACGTCATTGCAATGTTGGGATGAACCTCTCGACTGGGAGTGGTGGGGGCTGGGTGATGAGTTCAGGGGTTTATGTTGGTTCCTGGAAGGTGAGTCCCTCTATGACGTGAACAAGAAGCAGGGGGAGTCGGATGTGAAGACGGAGACTACCGGTGACACAAACACCAGCCGGAGAGCGCTGATGTGAATGTGGACAGCCTACGGGGCTTTCAAGGCCTGGGAGGCTTCTCAGTTCTACAGTTTATTCAGACATCAGAGGCCAGCTATCTGTGTTGTATTAGATGGTATGTCATATACCATTAAAACTGAAATTTGCAGTTTCTTTGTTTTTTTTTAAAGGTATAGTGCTGTCAGTAGCAAGAAAAAGACTCTGTGTGTGTGTGTGTGTGTGTGTGTGTGTGTGTGTGGGCATTCATTAATATTGAGATTAGATTCCTTGGTCTCTTCAGTCTGGAGTAACTTCTTTCCTTCACTCACCTCCTCCTTCTTCCTCTTGCTCCCTCGCTCCTCTGAGTCTCCTGAGGCCTCCCTCACACCTTTCCTCTTGCCCTCCTTCATCTCTTCCTCCTCCTCCTCGTGTTTCTGCAGGTACTCGGTGATAAGGTCAAGGTCCAGGTTGTCTTGTGGGTCCCATGTGTTATCCTCACTGGAAAGGTGAGTGCAGACAGAAGAACATCTCCTCACACTTAGTTTTTTGGGAAATACATTCTCACTCTAGCTGCTAATTTGGTAATTCCTTTTATCTGTTGCCATGTTGTAAGGTTATTTGCGGGTCTGCACCTAAGTGTCAAAATACCAAACCTTCAACTTAGAGAATGCTAAAAACTATGATGTTGAATGTGTGTGTGAATGTGTGTGTATATGGACCAAAATCACCAATTATTAATATTCTAGACTCATACTTACTCTGAGAGCCCCTTCCATTTTAGCAGAAACTCTACTCTTCCCTTCATCATTCTGCGGTCCAAAACCTTCTCCACCACATACTCCTCCTCTTCCTTTTTCACTGCTGCAGGCTCCTCCTCTTCCTCATTCACTGCCGCAGGCTGCTCCTCCTCCTCTTCCTCCTTCACCGCTGCAAGCTCCTCCTCATCTTCCTCCTTCACTGATGCATGCTGCTGCTCTTCCTCTTCCTTCACTGCTGCAGGCTCCTCCTCTTCCTTCACTGCTGCAGGCTCCTCCTCCTCCTCCTTCACTGCTGCAGGCTCCTCCTCTTCCTCTTTCTCCTTCTTTCCTGCTCCGGACGCCAGTTTGACGTCTGCCCCAAGGGGGTGGTTTCAAATTGAGTAACTGGGGTAACAAATGATGTTTCTTGATAGGGGTTCACTACTTAACCCTCATAGGCAAAACCCTGGAAATAAGAATCAAGCAGTCAGTGGAAAGAGAACAAACCGCCGCCCTTTTCTCCAAATCTCTGTTTATTACAAATTCTCCGAAACACAAAAGCATAAAACAGTACTCAACAACATTCCCCTCGTGAAAATATGTTGCAGTTCAATTTAAGAACCGTAATAGCATTTTCTTTACTTCCCATTTTTCTGTGGGCAAAATCTTCCACACTCAAATTCCCAGAAATAGTCTTGTCCTTACCAAAATAAATATTAACCTTACTGCACCGTTTTAATATTAATATAAATCTCTTCTTTCTACCTCCAAAATTCCACCATTATACTAATGTCATTATGTAAATCATAAACCCTCTATGGCTGTAAATGAATATTCAAACAACTTCAGAGTCAAAACATGAACCATCATACACCTAGGGATAATAGTTCAACTTATAATACATTCCTTTTCCGTCTATGATACCACCCCATTACACAACTTTTAGGTAGCCGCCAGCTCTATTGTTTACAAAACCCGTTTCCCGCGGGTTCAAATGCGGCTCTTTAGCGCGCCTTTTGTAGGGCCGAAATCCTGCCCTTCTAGATTCTTTCAGGAAGAAGGGTTCAAGTCCATAGGTTGGATGAAAGAACGTTTATTACCATGGAATATTCCAGAGACAAGGTTAAAGAGAATTATGCATCCATAGCTCTCGCTAAGTTTGTCTAACTCTTTTCCCTTTCTGCATGATCTTTTGTGCACAGGGGCAGTTCATTTGCTACCACGTGACATGTTTGTGCGCTGTGTTTTGTCTTCAGAAGGTTAGTGCCTAGCAGATCTTGGCCTGCAAGATAGATAACAGGTCTCAGACGGCCACTACCCGAGGATCTTAACCCAAACACAGGACATGTCCCTAACCACCCTTGGCCCTGCTTTTCAGAATTAAACTCACTTGGCAGAGCTATGGTTGGACACATTGTACCAAAACAACTTATTATAAGGTCACAGTAAACTTATGAACTATCACACTGAAACCAAGTAGACTATGTGTAATGCTTTTGCTCTTTAGCTCAAAATATAATGAATTTAACACACATGATTAATATACAACACTACGTGAATATAATGACGTTTATGCACACATGATATGAATACATTTTATTCCAACAATCCCCCTTTTGGTCTCACCTGAGACCACCTTTATTGATTACCTATTCAGTGATCAAAACAAAATGACAAGTGTCCCGGAATTAATCATGGAGCATCCCAGGATACACTAAGGAGGTTTACACTCCCCCTTTTGATCTTATTTAAAAGATCATCAATAATTAACCACCTACATCAGCTCCATGCCATCCTTGTGTCCACTTCTTTCTTCAACCAGAGATTGGACTAATCACCTGGAGTTGGAGCTTGGGAGGGGATTATTCTGCCCCCTTTGCTGGTCCCTTTGCTCTTTCTCGCTCGTCTCTTCGTCCGAAGGGATGAGTGCGCATTCTTCCAGTGTGGCTTGCACTTCACTCAGTGTCCGTCCTGGCTCCTCCGCTGGCGTGCACTGACTCCAATGATGCCATCACGTTTCCCCCTTTCCGCGTAGTCTCACTGCATGGCTGGTGCGTTCAGTAACCTTGAATGGACCGGTCCACCTGGGTTGGTTCCACTTCTTTTTTATCACTCTGAGGCGGACCCAGGCAGCTTGGGGGACCATGTGGGCTGTGGATCTCTCACCTTTCTGCTTGGAGAACCTGGACACAAACACTTGTAAATCAGAAAAATAGGCTTTGGGCAATCATTTTAATTTACTTTCTGATAGCCCAGCAGCCGCCGGACCAGGAAATTGTCTGCCTTTTTCCAGCTCAAATGGAGTGAATCCTGTGGACCTGTTCACAGAAAAACGAATTGTCATTAGAGCAATAGGCAAAGCATCAACCCACTGCATCCGAGTCACACTGCAGATTTTGCTCAGTTTCTGCTTTATGTTCAGGTTCATTCTTTCCACTTTTCCCTGTGACTGTGGATTGTATACTGTACCAAACTTATGCTGGAGCCCCAGCATTTGTTTAACAGTTTGTAGGTCTGAATTCTTGAAGTGGGAGCCGTTGTCAGACTTTATTCTAGAAGGAAACCCATGAGTGGGGATGTAATGGTTGATTAGACATTTTACCACTGTTTTGCTGTCTTCCCTTTTTGCTGGCCAGGCTTCAGGCCATCCTGAAAAAGAGTTTACCGCCACTAATAGGTATTGGCACCCTCTGCTGACTGTCCCCACATCAGTAAAGTCAATGATTACTTCACCCAGTGTTTCACATGTCAGTGGAAAAGCTCCCATTTCTGGTTTCACTGTTACTTTTTGGTTGTATTGCATGTATTAGTCCCACATGTCCTAATCCATGTGCTTCAGTCAAAGTCTGTCTGGTAATGCTAAGAGGTAACACTAGTCTCCCGTCAGGTCCGCGCCAGATTCCGTCCACCTCTCTAGCTCCTCTGTTTTTCCACAATGTTTTCTCTTCCGGGGTAGCTTTCAAATGTAATTCTTTTAGGGTGTCTGGTGTGTTGTGTTTCATCCTCTGGTCTGCACACTAGTTGCCTACATAAACGGTTGTCATATCCTGCACTCCTTTTAGCTGCTTCATCTGCCATTCTATTTCCTTCCGCCTCTTCTGGCATCCTACTGTCATGTCCCATACTTTTAATCACTAGCACCCCTGCAGGTTCCTGTAAGCGATGCACTAACAGTTTCATTTCCTGTTCATGTCTAATTGGATCTCCTGATGCAGTAACAAACCCTGTTTTTACCCATTGCTGGAGGTTTAAGTGACAAGCCCCTACCACATATGCTGAGTCAGTGTAGATGTTTACCGTTCACAACGCGCTGGGTCTAACGGGAGACAGAAAAAAGCATTAGCCAGATCAATGCATGTGAACCATTTTTCTGTAGGCAACAAATTTGTTAAGGCCACATAGGGATTTGGAACGGGGCATGTTGGTGTTGCCAGATTAGCATTAGTTGTGCACCATTCTATACTTGCCTGTGGCTGGTTTTAGGCCTGGGAGAATAGGAGTGTTCCACTCAGATGTGGAGGACTCCAGGACTCCAGCCTCTAATAGGCCTTGTGTTGTGTGAGAAATACCTTCAATAGCCACATGGTTTGATGGGGTACTGAGGCTTTCTGATGGCTAGCAAAGTTTTTATTTCAAATGTGACAGGTTTACAATGCACCAACCCTACGTCTGTGGAGCCAGGGTGATCAGTCATTTCTCTGCCATGTAACCTGGAAATGAGACAGTTCTCCAAAAAAGCAGTATTATGCACATATGGCGGGAACATGTGGATGCAGTATGTGTCAGTGCTGGGTGAGTGGAAGGGTGAGTGGAAAACATTGTCAATTTGAGTGTGTCTAAAATCTTTGGCAGCTACTGCAGATTTAATCATTGGGCCTAATTCCTTAGCTTGATGTTTGGGGTTTATTACCAGAGTAATGTGGGAAACAGATTCACCTGACATCTTATACCAGGACATTTGTTCAGGGGTGAGTTCTACCTCAGCAGCTACACCTTGGGAACCTGCATAGATACTGGTGGATTTTAAATCCCACTGTTTACCAAATAGGTTATCAGAAAACTCATTAGAATAGAGAAAGTCATTCTCTCGGTCATATTGAAGGGTGAGGTGTGGAGGGTCAGCAGGTGGTACATACGGACGGAGGCTGCAAATCCAGGGTTTCCATTGTAGGTAGGCGGACAGGATGGCAGTGTGAGTGGGTGTCTCAGGGAACAGATGAGCCCAATAAATGTCAACTTTTGCGGCGAGATGCAGGGCAGGTGCCAACAGCCACTGCCCCCCCTTCGTCCCACATCCCACAGTTCAAAACTGTCCCATCAGGAAAAGTGAGAAATACCTTCAGGTGAGCAGAGGATTGAAACTCCCAGTTTATTGAGCAGGTCACGTCCCAATGGGTTTCATCCTGGAGCCTGGTCACCTTCCTGTGTCAGGGGATACTGGCCTGGTGGCCGTAGCTGGGAGCAAGGGTGGGGTTTGGGGCCTGGTGTCCCCCTCTTTGGCCTCGCCCTCTCTGCTTTGGTTGAGCATGTAGGCAGGTAGCTTTCCAGTGGTCCATGGCGCCGCACACAAAGCCTCCACTCTGTTGAAGTGGTTGGGGTCCGTTGAAATGAGTTGCAGCCCCCCCCTGTATGCACTCCTGAACTGACCTCTCGATGGGAAAAATATCCCTGGGGAGATGGGAAAGCAGGAGGATAGGCTTGCTGAGGAGCAGGGAAGGGAGGAGGAGGGATCTGGGGGATAGGATCACAAGGGAAAGGGGAGGGGTTGACTGGAGTAGGTGGAGGATATGGGTTAGAATCAGCAGGCATTGTGACATACATTTGTTACTGAGCATCTTTTTTGTTAAGTTTAGCCTTTATTTCTGCTAACTGTAGTTTCAAAAGCTTTGTCTGCAGCTCTGTGGTTTCACTCCCCTTTTTGTCAGTCTTACGTTTAGCAATGTCTAAATGATGTCTAACATGTTTCCGCCACACCGCATCTTCACAATCATCATCCAAATCAGGATTTTCTTCCAATTTTACACACACCTCTGATGGCAGCCCTGCAAACACCGCCTTCCTGGACCAAACAGATGTATTGCCCTGTTGCGCTGGATTTTTCCTGTCTGACGCAGCCATGTGTCATAACAATCAGCTAAATACTTCACAGGTTCAACTTTGGGGTCCCACGGGAAGCTAGGTATCCCTGCGGACTGGGGCAGAGGTTAAATTTTCCTCATGACCTCTGCAAATCGATATAAATGGGGCATGAAAGGTGTCTCATCGTCTTGGAGTTCGATTCTAGTTTCTTTTTCTATTGTGCGGACCTATGTGCAGAGGCGCATCTAGAGAGGATAGCTCTAAAGTCTCCCAGGGCCACACCTACACCCTGAGAGTAGGTGTCTAGTTTTTCCAACCAGAGACCCCCACCTGAATGGATATCAGGCATTTTTTCCGCTAATGTGGTCACATCGGCCAGACGCTTGAAGTTTGACCCGGCACGTGTATTAACGGAGCTTGATAACGTTCAGAGTTTCCACGTATGTGTGAGCAGGTGTAGTAATGTGGTGTGTTTAAGTCATCTTTAGTAGCTGCATCTACGGGGCGTTGTACCTCTTTGTACCTTATATGATCTTCCTTGCCATCCAATTCTCCCTCTTTTTCTTTGTATTCTCCACTTCCTGAGTCTCCCAAATCTCTACTTCCTTTATCATTGCTATCAGTTTCTCCCTCCGACTCACTGCTATGTCTCCAATTTTCCTTAATCTCTGCAGCAACCGTTACCTGTCTTACCTTTTGCTTCTCCTGTCTCTTTGATCTCTCTCCCTTTCTCCCCTTTTCCTGTCCCTTAATTCTTTCTCGTGCCTTTCCTCCAGAGTGTCCTGCTCCTTGCTTGTAAACTACTCTGTCTGTTGCAATCCTGTTGACGCCTCATTCTCTGACTGAATGGAGCATTCTCATGACTTTCCATCTGCTGCTCTGAGTAAGCACGTTCTTGTTCTACAACAGGAGAGGAGCAGAGAGGGGAGGGGCTCGGGGGCGCGCTTGGCTCTGTCTATCTGGGCTGGTGTCCTGAATAAAGTGAGAAAGTAACTGTGCCGCTCGTCACATCTATTATTGGGTATAGTCCGGGGGTCTGGGGGGCCTTTGGTTCTTCAGTCTGAGTATCGGATATAGCAACATAAGAGGGAGGCTTAATGTCGTGTCTGGGTTCTGTCTTGTTTTGAAAAGTCGGACCTTTGGCTCCCTGGACTCCCTCGTTTTTTTCTGTTTTGTCTGACATGAGATGACTCACGCTTTGCCCCATTAATGTTAATTCATGAATTTTCAGACCCTGGGCCTCTAATTCTTTCACCCTTTTCTTGAGTTTGGATCACGGTATCAAGACCTTTGAGTCAGCAAATTGTTTCTTACATTCTTCTAACTCCTGTCTGTACCTATTTCTGACTTTCCACAAATGTGCCAATAATGTAGTTGTGGTGTCCTCTGCGTTATCCTGAACGAGAGGCCACAACACTGTCTTTGTTTCTTTTTTAACCTTTTCCTGGTCTTTTCCAGCTGTCTTATCTGCCATTCCGCGCATTATTAATTCTATTTGTTTTTTCCATGGTTTATAGGGCCCGCAACGTAAGCCGGTAATTATATGATCTCTTTGGGCCTCCATTACTACGAATGTATGATTATTATTATTTTAATTATTATATATACATATATATATTTTTACATATTTTTAAACTTGAGACTACCTTTCACACTAAATAGTCAATGTTAGTGCTATTCTTCGTGATCACCTCAGTGTCACTACCTTTCACGACTCTATTTTTAGAGACGTTACTTTTTCGTCTCTGACTCTTCTTCACACTAATTAAGCCAATATAGTGCTGCCATTCATGTCTTTTGACACTACACATTCACACTCTTTCTTAAAAGTGCTACCCTTGAGTTTGACTTTCACAATATGGTACGTTCCTACAATCCAAACTCTATGTCTTGATGTCAAGATTAATCAAATTACCTTTCTAAATTGTCAACCAGAACCAAGGACCTCACACATTCAATTTAGCTTTCTCCAATATAGCAGATTTTGATATAAACAACGGAAGAGCCCTAAGTTTATCTAACTCTTTTCCCTTTCTGCATGATCTTTTGTGCACAGGGGCAGTTCATTTGCTACCACGTGACATGTGTGTGCGCTGTGTTTTGTCTTCAGAAGGTTAGTGCCTAGCAGAGCTTGGCCCGCAAGATAGATAACAGGTCTCAGACGGCCACTACCCGAGGATCTTAACCCAAACAGAGGATATGTCCCTAACCACCCTTGGCCCTGCTTTTCAGAAGTGAACTCACTTGGCAGAGCTATGGATGGACACATTGTACCAAAACAACGTAATATAAGGTCACAGTAAACTTATGAACTATCACACTGAAATCAAGCAGACTATGTGTAATGCTTTTGCTCTTTAGCTCAAAATATAATGAATGTAATATAACACACATGATTAATATACTACACTAAGTGAATATAATGACGTTCATGCACACATGATATGAATACATTTTATTCCAACACTTTACACATCATAAATTACATAACTTACCCACCACAGCTTCAGTACACCATACACAAGTCAGAAAGAAACCGTCTTTTGTCATTTTTTACCGAATACCAACCTGGAAAGCAGAATTACGGCATCAGTGAGTGAGAAAACAAACCGCCATCCTCGTCTCCAAAGAGGAGGAAGGAGTCCATCACCTGGGCACCGTGGTGTACTGATACCCGCACATTGGTTCCGCTTTCTTTGTTTCCCCGCCACGTTAATATTGCTTACCAATAAAATTTGAAATTCGTACTAAACGCTACGCTGGTTATTATGTTATATTATGTTATACTTCAGGGTGTATCACACATTCAAGCTGAAAGAGGTGATTCTTGACATGGAGTCTGGTGGAGATATGCTGCTCTATACATGCTAAAAGTAGTGATTATTTACATGGAGTCTGGTGGGTTTGGTGATGGTGGTTTCATGTAAAACTAAAATTCAATTCAATTCAATTTAAAAGGATCTTACTCTTTAACTAAAAGGTCTATCTCTTTAGGGATCCATCCCATAACGTTGTCAGACTCTTAGAATAATTATCTGAGTATGTCAGAGACAACAACAGAACCTTTAGTAATAAGTTGTTCCACATTCCCCGACATTTAAAAATAATCAATCATTGACGTTAATCTACAAGTCAGTTGAATAAATCAGCCAACCCAACTCCCTACGGACTGAGTTACTGCCACCCCTAGTAGTTATCACTTTGACTTTAATTATGACTTTGTGAGGCAAAATAACATGAGGAGATCAACCTCAGGCGGGGGGGGGGGGGGGGGGGGGGGGGGGGGGAGACCTTGGGTTCAACATGGGGGGCACACTTCATTTTCTGCATCCTGGTTCATTTTTCTGGAACAATTTTTTGTCATTTCTGCAATACGTTTTGGTGGAAATGTCTTAATGTATGTAAAGATGATTATTGTTTATATAAAACATTTGTTTTGAATTTTTTTTTTTATTGATATAATGAAATCAGATGAATGTTTTTGTGTTTGAGTCTCAGATCTGCTTCACAGTGCAGATGACATGGAGAGAGACATAAACACAAACAACCAGTAGAGAGGGAGAGACAATGAACATAAAGAGAGGCAACAAACAGAGCGAGAGGTACACAGAGAAGACAGGCAGACAACCAGGGAGCAAAAGAGACAGAGCGATGGAGACGTGGTGAGGACAGAAATCAGCAAGGGATTGGAGGAGCGGGGTAGAGAAAGGGAGCAGATAAGCAAGGAGGGACAGGGACAGCGCAGCATAGAGAGAAGGGCAAAAAACCCAGAGAGACTGAGATGGACAGGAGCAAAATGGAGAGGAACCAGGGAGAGTCACCCACACAAACAAGCAGAAAAAAAGGACAGAAACCCAGAGAGCAAGACAGACACAGGGAAAGAGAGACACCCACACAACCCAACAGAAAAAACGGTTCGAAAGGGACAGAGCAAGAGGGACACACCGAGAGACTGGACGAACTGAGGAGCAGGCAAGGAGACCCAGATAGTGGGACAGAAAGAGAGCGGGACAGGCAAAGGACAGAGAGAGGGATTGTGTGGGAGAGAAGGAGCGACACAGAGTGAGAGGAACGTGGAGAGACAGACAGACACATGGAGAGAGGAAAGCGCAGGGAGATAGGAGCAGGGAGGGAATCATGTAAAGAGATAACAAGAAGGGAGTGGGACCGAGCGAGGGGGACAGACAGAGACTGGACGAGTTGGGCGGAGAGACAAAAAGGGAGAAGGCGAGACGCAAAAAAGCCAGACAGACAAAAAGAGAGCGAGAGGTGACTAGACCAAAGAGAGGGAGACAGACAGGTACAGGGACCGAAATAGACCAAAGCAAAGCAGAAAAAACAAAGAGAAAAAACCAATGAGACTAAGCAACCAGGAGGAGGACGGAACGAGAGAAGACCAGACCAAGGAGAGAGACAGAACTAAGAGTCAAAACGAGGGAGACACTGACACAGGGACAGAAGAGAGAAACACACAAACAAACAGAAAAAGGGAGAGAGGTACAGAGACGCAGATAAATGGGTGACTCACGACAAAGGAAAGGGCACTAGGAGGGCGCGAGGGAAAGTACGAGGGTGCCCAGGAGTACTAGGGACCCAAGAGCGGGTATACTAAAAAAAAAACACAAGAAGGCGCAAGGGGGCGACGCAAAGAAGCCCACGGGGGGCCTCACGAGGGGCA
>NC_048417.1:26670102-26671822 GCF_013103735.1 Etheostoma cragini | reverse complement strand
CCCAGTAGAGGGCGCACAAGAAGCACAAGGAATCTTGGAAAGCCCACGGGGGGGGGCGCACTAGGGACACAAGGATGGGGCCAGTCAGCCGGTCTGGGTCAGAAAAAACCCAAACCACAACAAGTTCCACAGTGGAGGCACCGCATTTTTGGTTGTTGATTTTTTTTTTATAGTTACCTATGCCCATAATAACAACATTCAGTGGTAAAGGGAGATTAAGCCAATTCACCATAATAAGTAACCTCATCTCATCTACTTCCAGCGCCAGTAAGGCGTTAAACTAGTGTAACACACAGCTGAGTTCTCTTAGAGCAATCTTAAAACACACTCACACTTCCTCACACCAGGTCTCAGTCTCTGTGGTCCACCATGGTTCACCCTGCAGGAAGACACAAAGACACAAACCACTTCATACTCCAGGGCTGACCATCATTATGTGTAATGAGACGGAGTGAGACTACGTTGACTCTGCAGCTTGTTCAAGTCAAAGTCAGGGCAAAGCTGCTAATGCTGTCATTGTGTGGTTATACTTAAGCCGCCTACACATGATATGCAATTTGCTCTCTGTGCACAGCGAGGTAGGACCCAGAGCAAAGCACAGCGTAGGTAAACGTCATTAAGGCTGGCATTCTGTTGCTAGGTAATGACATGCCATTATCTCATTATCTTATTGTTTGTGCGTTCCAAAGCTCAGCGGCAACTAGGTAAAAATTTAAGTGCAGGTCAAAGCGACACCACTGCCCTACCCGTAGGAAATCAATGGAAAACTAATTTGTTGAACATCATCATAATTACATTGTGTTTCCTTATTTGCTGTTGTGTTTTATGATTTGCTGTTGTGTTTTTCTATTTGCTGTTGTGATTTGTGTATTTGTGTGATAAGATTGAGAACCACTGTAATACACCTTCACTTAGATCACTTCACTTAGGAGGGGTTGGCGCTCAGAGCTGAGGCCAGAGAAGTACAGCCTTCTTATGTGATCATACAGCCTAAGACACTAAACACACACACACACACACACACACACACACACACACACACACACACACACACACACACAGACACACACACACACAGTTACAGTGACAATTCAGGTGTGACTCTGGCAATCTCCCGGGGGCAATACTTAACAATTATTTTGAGTGCTAGAAATGGGCGGGGCTTTACATTCCAGCTGTATACAACAACAACTAATGTTGTGTAGCTACTTGAAAATTTCAGTATCCATTAAAGAGAGAGAGAGAAAGAGAGAGAAATAAATCATGTTTGTAATTGTTTTGCAGTTATTACATTCTAAAGCACAAATAAATTGACTGATTGCTCCATTCTGCTGTTGTTGAAGCTTCCTGTAAAAACCCAGCACAATTAGGGAATTACCAATTTCAGGCTCAGAGGTGAATGCTAAATGTAACCTATTTTGTAATGCGATACTACACAGCAAAAAGTCCAGTGTTGAATTAACTCCCACAGAGTTGATTTCAACACTTTTTGAGGGTTTATATAGGTCCACACTCTCCAGAGTTAAATTAACACTTTCAAAATAGTTAAACAATTAACACTCTGCCAGAGTTCCTTTTTTAACTTGTGAAACAGAGTTATAGTAACACTGAGGGATTAGACAAGTAACACTGCTCCGAGTTCATTTCTTTTTAACTTTTTGGGTAGGGTTAATTTCACTCCCTAAAGTGTCAATTATCTACTCTGATAAAATGTTAAAAT
>NC_048417.1:26623805-26670002 GCF_013103735.1 Etheostoma cragini | reverse complement strand
AAAATTACACTCTGGGAGTGAAAATCAACTCGGAAATGTTTTACCCTAAAATTTCAACACTCCAATTTTTGCTGTGTATGATATTTCATATACTGTATTCTTATACAGCAGAAAGGCCTTAGAAGCTGAGATTCTAATTTATTGGATTGTACATCTTACTGTGAGAGAGACAAGGTATTGTACGGCATGTGTTGTCATACTTTTGTTAAAAATAACAATTTCCACTATAAAATCACAGCTAAAACAAGTTTAATAAAGAGCAGAACTCCAGATAACTGCTGTGGACTTCTATGTTTCTGTCTGTGATGTGGACATGTCTATCCTGATTCGGTCTGGTTTCCCCTTATGCACAGGTCAAATGTTTCCTGTAGTTTTTTTAAACTATTTTTCTGTATGATACAGCTGCACATAAGTATTTGAACACTGAGAAAATCAATGTTAATCCTTGTTCCAGTAGCCTGCGTTTGCAATTCCAGGGGTGAAACGTTTCCTGTAGTATTTCACCAGGTTTCCACACACTGCTGAAGGGATTTTGGCCCACTCTTCCACATAGATTTTCCCTAGAAACACAGAGTTTGAGCTCCCTCCAAAGATTCTCAATTGGGTTTAAGTCTGGGGACTGGCTAGGCCACGCCAGAACCTTGATATGCTTCTTATAGAGCCACTCCTTGGTTATCCTGGCTGTGTGCTTCGGGTCATTGTCACGTTGGAAGACCCAGCCTCAACCCATCTTCAATGCTCTAACTAAGGGGAAGGAGGTTGTTCCCCAAAATCTTGCAATACATGGCCCCGGTCATCCTCTCCTTAATACAGTGCAGTCGCCCTGTCTCAAGTGCAGAAAATCACCCCCAAAGCATGATGCTACCACCCTCATGCTTTACAGTAGGGATGGTGTTCTTGGGATGGTTCTCATCACTCTTCTTTCTCCTAACACAGTTAGTGGAATTATGACCAAAAAGTTCTACTTTGGTCTCATCTGAATACATGACTTTCTCCCATGACTCCTCTGGATCATCCAAATGGTCATCGGCAAACTTATGACGGCCTTGACATGTGCTGGTTTAAGCAGGTGAACCTTCAGTGCCATGCATTTCAAACCATGACGTCTTAGTGTATTACCAAAAGAAACCTTGGAAACGGTGGTCCCAGCTCTTTTCAGGTCACTGACCAGCTCCTCCCGGGTAGTTCTAGGCTAATCTCTCACCTTTCTTACGATCAGTGAGACCCCGCGAGGTAATATCTTTCATGGAGCCCAAGTCCGAGGGAGATTGACAGTCATGTTAAGTTTCTTCCATTTTCTAATGATTGCTCCAACAGTGGACCTTTTTTTACCGAGCTGCTTGGCAATTTCCCCGTAGCCCTTTCCAGTCTTGTGGAGGTGTACAATTTTATCTCTAGTGTCTTTGGACAGCTCTTTGGTCTTGGCCATATTAGTAGTTGGATTCTTACTGATTGTATGAGGTGGACAGGTGTCTTTGTGCAGCTAACGACATCAAACAGGTGCATCTAATTTAGGATAATAAATGGAGTGGAGGTGGACATTTTGAAGGCAGACTAACAGGTCTTTGACGGTCAGAATTGTAGCTGACAGACAGGTGTTGAAATACTTATTTGCAAAAGTATCATACAATAAATAGTAAAAAAATCATACATTGTGATTTCTGAATTTTTTTTTAGATTAGGTCTCTCACAGTGAACATGCACCTACGATGATAATTTCAGACCCCTCCATGATTTCTAAGTGGGAGAACTTTCAAAATATGTTCAAATACTTATTTTCCTCACTGTATATTCATATTTGTAAGTGGGATATATACAGTACAGCTCATAAGTTTGGACACACCTCATTCAATGCGTTTCCTTTATTTTCATACCTATTTACTTTGTAGATTATCACTGAAGGCCTCAAAACTATGAATGAACACATATGGAAATATGTACTTAACAAAAAAGAGTGACATAACTGAAAATATGCCATAAATTCTTGTTTCTTCAAAGTAGCCCCCCTTTGCTTTGTTTTGTACACTTAACTAACTAAACATAATTGGTTATGTTTAGTTAGTTAGTTAGTTAGTTAGTATGTTAGCTGTGACAGCGTCTGTGTTTGTTCCGAAGTCTCCATTTGAAACCTTTGACTAGCAAGGTCAGCCGGAGACTGGTAGGTTGATTTCCTGATCTTGATTGACCCGTAGCCAAAGGCCATCACTGTCAAACATCAAAAACATGAAGAAAAACTAATATCTGTAAAATAAACAATAAAGCATACATTTTTCAAAGCTGAAGGAGAAGCAGCTAGAGAGTTTCAGCGCCTTCTAGAACATCTAAGATGTGTCCTGTGTGCCTCTGCTGTTGTTCTTGAGGGTAAAGTCATGTGTAAACGCGCTAGGTCGGGACTATTCACGCCACTTTGGGCGGTCTGGGATCAGGACGTACGTTCAACTGGCATGTGGCACAACAACAGGACAGTTAGCTGTAAAGGTATGTTTCTGTGACACCCGGGTCAAGAACGTTACACCACCCCGTGCTCCGGGCTGAAAGTCCTGTGTTGTTAGACCCATCCAACACCCCAACCAACATACTACACAGAATGTCGGCTTTATATACTACTCGCCACCGTTCTCGCTCTTTTTACGACGACATCTTAAAGCGCTGTGGAGCTGCTGCTCTGCCCGGTGAGTTCCATACATGCTGAGTGGTGCTTTTTGCATCGTACCCAGCGTCCGTATTTTCTGAGTTGGGACTGAGAACTTGGCTTGGCCTTCTAGAACAACCATTTCTTTTTTGATGTCTTGTTTGACTTCCTTCCTTGTGTTTGTTCCGGCCTTGGTGATTGTCAACTCAGCCTGATGAGTTTTAGCTGTTCATCAGGTCACCGTTACAGCCCTCGTTGCCTCGTGTATTTAGTCTGAGTTCTCCACTTTGTCTGGTGTCAGTTCGCCATCGCACCTTGTGTTTCTACTGTTCAGTACATGCATTTGTTAGATAAATTTCTCTTTAATTACTGGACAAAGAAAGAGGAAGTGTAGCTGTAAGAGTTAGTGTTATGGTCAATTACTTGCTAAGCCCTTTGCAAAGTGTTCTGCATCATGGTGACCATGTTTTTTATGATCAATTTTTAACCTGGGACAAACTCAACCCCCCTTCAGGGTTTGAACCCTAAGAACACAATT
The DNA here is from genome assembly GCF_013103735.1 of Etheostoma cragini. NCBI lineage: Eukaryota > Metazoa > Chordata > Actinopteri > Perciformes > Percidae > Etheostoma > Etheostoma cragini. Next base: position 26,666,832 of record NC_048417.1, on the reverse strand, counting down.
TTCACATTAAATAAACACAGGATTGATTTCTTACAAGTCTGATAAATTGAGAGCTCCAGAGCTGATACATATCATAACAACACTAGTTTTTGTGCCGACTACTTCATCTACTTTTGCACTCCTACTCTCCAACCCTCTCCATTTTCCCAGGAGACTCCTGATTTGCATTGCCCTCTCCCAATTTTCCTCCCAGGTCACAAGTCCCCAATAATTCTTCCAGTTTATGTAAAACTAACACACCTTTTTTTCTTTGTCATCTCAACCTGTTTCTGTCACTTTACAGCAAGTTTAAGCATCTACTTTTTCCATCTATTACTATACCATTACTGTATATCTTATCAAAATTTTGCTAAATAGACATTTTTGGTGCTTTGATGAAGTGAAAAAAAAACAGTTTCCATGGTAGTTTTTTTTTCAGTCAATAACCCCGTTAGAGTGTCTAGCTCTTTCATTTAATTTTGGGCGTACTATATTTCTCAGCTTTGGAATGAGTGTGATTGGCCACATTTGAAATATTTTACGAACCCGAGAACATTTCCAATAAATCCCTTAATGATAATAAGGGGCCGAGCAGCAAAGCTTTTTTGATTTTGGCCACAGACACAATGTCACTGAGCACTTTGTACTGTGTATTCTTCCAGACACAAGATAAGAACGGCAACATTTGTATTTTTTAGGGACACATGTGACACCTGTCTATACATATATAATTTGATCCTACAGTGTTTGCACTTGCTTTTGGATCATTACAAAAAATAATGCAAAGTGATTATCTTTTATTTAAAGAGATAGTGTCTGTTGCATAACATACATTATGAACAGGTAACTAAGTGGTCTTGAAGATGATTCTATTCTGTCTTTCATTTGGACTCGGCCCTGACTAGTCCTGGTCTTGGATATGACAAAGGTTGACTTGACTACACCACTATTCATCTTATCATCACAACCCTCTTTACTTTGTTTCTATCTTGAAAAATACAAGTCAACAGCTCCGTCTTCTGGCGATACAGAAGAGAGTAATCACTGTGGCAGTTTAAGTTTGCAGATAATGTAGCTGAACAGTAATTATTGCATGACAAAGGTTGCTATGAAAAGGGGGTTTAACACTAGAAGTGCGGGTATTCCACAACTACTAGAACTGCCGTCACCGGTCATTTTAAACGCCGGATTCCAAACTCTATAATCTGTCTTGATAAATACCTAATTGCAATATTAATGCAGGTGTTGTGTTAGGATATCTTTAGAAAAACAAAATAACACCAAAATGTACAATTTAACGAGTTTAATTATACACTTGAGTTGCCCAGGTGTTTCAATAATTCATACCATGTAAATAGTAGTAAAACGTAATTATTTCATTCACATCTGAAAATTATGGTATGTAAATTCATTCAACATAACTTATAACATGCAAATAACACCTAAAAGTATCTTATTTGAACAATTATAACCTAACCTAACCTATCACGGCCTCCCTGTTGGTCTCTGCTGTGGTGACCAGCGCTGCTCGGACAATGCTCCGCTGCTCGGACCGTGCCCCGTTGCCCTTTTCTCCTCTCTAAAATCGTCTCTCAGCTCCTCTGCCATTTGCTGCCTGAACTTCCTCCGCACAATTTGTACTGCTGGTGCTCTCCTTGGAGAGGATGTGTGCAATTCCAGCCAGTTCGAGGATGTATAAAGTTGTATACATGTTGGCAGCCACCGGCCATCTAGCTCCGTGTACCGCTCCTTCCACAGAGCGAGCTCCCGACGCTGCCTTCTGATTCAGAACGGAGTCCATCCACGCCGTATTTATGGTGGTAGCTAGCGTTACCGACTCTGGCTTGTCTTTCGGCCCAATGCTGATGTCCACACTTGTTACTCAAGACCGCTTATGACGTTTCTTTGGCAGAGACGCTGGTAGTAACTAAGCAACCAATTTGTATCTTTAAACGCGCTAAAGATTAAAAACAATACCGCGAAAATCCGAGCGGTCAAAATGAACGTGTATGGCCGAAATAGGTAAAAGTGATTTTATTTTTCTTTGCCTAGTGTGTAATGTATAAAAAAACATTTTAAATTAAAATATAGAGGTTTTTAGGAAAAGTCAGGTAGCAGCAAGATTGTATTTTTTTTTTATTCAGCAAAGTTATTACATATATAAATTTAAAAACGGTCAAAATGACCGTCATGGCCGTTCTAGTGTTAAACACACATTTGTCATCCAAGTTGACTGAAAAGTAGATCACCAAAAAAAGGACTCAGGCTTTACAACCTGCCTCATTTAGTTTGGTTGAATCACACGAGGGTTGGTTTCCCCCTTTTCAACATGTCATTATTGTCTCTTGTCATTTCACATCAGTGTGAAAAATCGATAAAAAGACACAATATTACATTGTAAATATGTCTGTTTGTTATCAAATGCCACTTTAGAAAAAAAATGTTGCTATGTAACATAAAATAAATGACTATTCTGATGATTTTCTAATAAAACTGATTAAAAATTGCAATCCATTAGTCTTTACATAATTTTAAAACTTGAACTTTCTCTGTCCTATGATTACATTACATAACTATGGCATACAGACAATACATGTTAAACAGGGATAACATATGAATGACACTAATTGAAATGATTACATCTTTGCAAAGGGCCCAAGATCTTTTTGTACTGTCAGTTTTAAGTGAAACAAAACTAGAGTTTACACCGCTGATGTTTTTCTATACTTGATGGGAAAGTGGGGCTGTTCTTTTTTATCAGGGAAACAGAGGCCGAGCAGGCCTGGGACTTCTGTTTGCAACCAAATCACAGGGATGATGCTTTGACGAAACAGAGACATAAATACAAGGCTTTCATTGCACTTTTGTTGTGTTGGGTTGAAATGTTTCATGTCACAAGTGATTACCTAGAAACAATATATGATGCGTATGACTCTTTTAAATGCAGAAGCCTCGGAGAGACACCAAACATTACAAGATAAAGCTGAAGAACAGGCCTTTCAGTTGTTGATCATACACAATTTAGACTTAAAGACAAGAAAATTAATAGTCACTTTCTGTTTTTGATATTTCAGTCACTGAACATCAGAAACATATTCATTCATTTAATCCTTAGACCGAGTCTGATCTCAGTCCCTCCACAGCCTCTCTACAGCATGTTGGTCTCACAGGAGCCAGGCTGCAGTATCTGAAGAGTAACTATGAGTTTAACTGCTTTTCTAAACCAGGGGTAAAATAAGGCGTAGATCACAGGGTTTAGACCAGAGTTAGAATAGAACACAAAGAGAACATAGGATGCAGATGAAGCATTGACCAAGCTGTCACCTGCAAGAGAAACAGCATAATATGGGCAGAAACATATTAGAAACACAACTACGAGAACACCAAGAGTCCTGGCTGCTTTCAGCTCTGATTTCTTTGCCTTTGGAGTCACCGACAGCTGGAGTGTGACAGCTGTAATGTGAGAGTGCATGGCACGAGCCTGAGACACAGCCACGGCAAATACTCTCAGATACAGAGCTACAATGACAGTAACTGGAACAATAAAGGACAAAACCATGTCTACAGCTTTCATGACATAGTCAATGACCAACAAACATTCCCCATAGCAGGAATTATACCTCCCCGGTTGAGTCAGGTCATCCTTCACAATGAGAAAGCTGTAAGAAGCAGAATAGAGCCAACACAGACAAACACTGAGTTTAACTCTGTTCACATTAATTCTGGTGTTGTAATGCAGAGGGTCACAAATAGCCACATAACGGTCAACTGATATGAGCACTATGTCACCTATTGAGGATGCGGTAATGATGCTTGAAAGATAATTATAAAGAAAACACACAAAGTCACCAAGAAACCAGCAGGATGTTTTCCGGAGGATTTCTCCTGGCATCAGCACGAGGCCCACTAGAAAGTCTGAGACAGCCAGAGAGCGGAGTAGGATGTTGGTGGGTGTGTGGAGCTGCCTGCAGGGAAAGAGAAAAGTATCATTAAACCAACAACACTGACAGAACAACCCTAACCAGTACTTGAAATTAAAAATATTAAATCCATATTAGTTTAAATATTTTTCAATCCACCACATCAATAAGAGTAGACAGTTAAAATGACTTGGTTGCGGGCACGGTAGACAGAAAACAATGATTAATGTTGGAAACAGAGTTAACTTGAACAACAGTGTCTGGCATCAAAGTCAAACATTTGGAGCAACATTATTCAGAACTAACTCAAAGACAATTCTTCTAAATATACAGTAGCTGTTCACATTTTAACGTTACAAATCCTCGAAAGACAAAGAAATAAGTTAATATCTGCCTGAAGTGAGAGATAGAGATGATGATAAGCAGGTTGAGAGTCACAGTGGTCAGAGAGATGGAGTAGCACACAGTGTAAATGAGCAGTGTTTGGAGCCAAGGAGACGAGGGCTTCCTGCAGGAGGTGTTTGGGAACTGTGGAAAGCAGAGCTCAGCTCCTTCCTCAAACTCCATCGGCAGAGGTGGGCTAGAGATTGCTGCAGCCCTGGCCGCTTTCTGATCAAACCTGAGTCATGTTACTGATTTATCTCTCTCATTCTCTTCATCCCTCCCTCTTTCTCAGTCCCTGTTTAACTCTGATGCCCCTCCTCCCTGACTCTGCAAATCCCACCATCATCTTTATCACTCTCTCTGTAACCCTGCCTTTCTCACTGTCTCTCTATCCAAACTTTCTTCTGTCATTTTCTTCCCTTGTTTCCTTTCCTTTGTCCTATTATTGATAACCTAACCACAGATGCATTCTGGGATAGGAGAAAACAACACTCTGGGTGTTCTGCATTTCTTTAACCCAATCACATTTAACTCAGGAGACGCTAAGATCTGGATGCAGAGACGGTGGCTCTGCTAAATAGTCTCGGGAAGGAACTTTGTTTGGTAAAACATTTGCACCTGGCAAAGGAAAACGCCAGAAACAATAATCTATCAAGTTAAATCACATAACACAGTAACGTCAGCTATTTAAATTAGCTGGACACATGGTTAAACATAATTTGATCATACCAGAGTACCGCCATTTCTTTGGGCGACCTGGTTACTCTTGAAATATTTGACGATTACATAAAGCTTTCCCCTGATTTCTTCCATCAGCTGGCAGATTGTCCAGGTCAGGATCCGTTGCGGGGTTGCTGAGGGCAGATACTCTTCATCTACCACCTCTTCATCCTCCCCAAAGGTCCTCTGCCGGGCCGACTTATCATCCCATTCTTGCTGGTACAGCTGGGCCTCTGCCTTGTGCTGCTGGGCAAGTTCTGCCATCTTCTGTAGCCTGTCTCTTATCTAAACAACATAGGAGATGATGTTTACACCCCCCTCCTTTTGCTTGTCCCCTTCCCAGGCCACTTTAAGCAAGGTCAGTGGTCCCCTTACCTCATGACCATACAAAAGTTAAAATGCAGAAAACCTATTAGAGGTCTGGGGTACTTCCCGGTGTGAGAAAAGGAGGTAGTGTAGCTATTGATCCCAATCAGAACCAGTGTCATTGACGAACTTATGGAGAATTTGCTTGAGGGTCTGATTGAACCCTTCTGTCAGTCCGTTCGTCTGGGTGTGGTAGGGGGTTGTTTGCACACTCTTGGTGCCAAGCAGTTGGTAAACCTGTTTCAGAAGCATGGACATAAAGTTAGTGCCTTGGTCAGTTAAAATCTCACGAGGGAAACCAACTCTGGAGATGAAATGGACCAAGGAGAATGCCACAATCTTTGCTTTTCACATATTTCAGGGATACACTTCTAGTTATCTGGTGGAGTAATCTGTGAACTCCAACATCTAGCGGTTTCCATTTTTACTTTTTTCAACTGGACCAACAATATCCATAACAAGACGTTTAAAGGGAGGGTAACAAAGGACTAATCTACCAGCTTGGCCTGGGCTCTGGTTACAGCAACATTGCAACTTTAAAGTTGGTCAATCAAATAATACTGGCAGCTTACTGACCAACACTACTGGAAAAGAAAGGTTGTCAGCAACTCCAAATGTTCAATAGGGAGGGTTGTCCTTCAATGTAAACATCAGCAGTGGGGTAGAGTTTCTTATTGCCATGTACACAGCAGATGGGAATGGTTTCAAGGGTGCACATAACATTAGCTGGTACAAACTGCTGCAGGGTCTGATCACTGCCAGAGTCAATTAGGGCTATCAGAGCTTTACCATCTTCATGGATTGATTGCTATAACATTTATGGTAATTTTTCCATGGCACAAGACACATCTGAGTGAGCTTAGCAGGTTTCCTTGGGCACATTAGCTTTGTGTGACCCACTAGGCCGCACAGGTAGCAAAGAGGTACTTTACTAGACCTTTGTGTATTTGTTGGCTGGTTCTCCCTCAGGGGAGCCTTCCCCACACCTGGTGTTGCCGTCTGATGGTAATGAGAGGATGTGGGCCTACGGGTGTCTTTTGTAGCCTTCCAGGCGGAGAAGCCATGGGTGTGCTTTCTTTCTTTCTAGCCCCAAATACATCAGCCAGTGACACAGCCTCTGCAGTCGTTCGTGTTCCCTGATCCCTGAGCATCCGCAAATTCTGCTCCAACATTATAATTTCACCAACAACTTTAACAGTTTTACCTTTCGGTTGGATCCACTTCCCATAAAGCTCCTTCAGTCTTACATTCAGCTCCTTGGGACTTTCCCGAGGATCAATATCTGTTGAAGGGAATCTCTGCCTGTGGGTCTCTGGGTTAATTTCATATTTCTTTAGAAGGTTATAAGGCAGTGTTTAATATCATCATGCTCTGTTAATTTCTCTAACCTGGGTTCTGAGGGGAACTAAAACTGACTTGATGAGGCAGAGGATGGAACACACTCTTGTGCCAGTTCTGTTTGGACTTGGGGCCCAGGTTCATCTGAGTCCAGAGCTGTTGATGTGTTCTCCGGAATTGGGGAAGTGCGAGCTTGCACCTCAAGCTGCAGCAGTTGGAACTGATGTTGTAGTGCCCTAAACCACTGCTCCTGTTGTGCAGACTCCTCCCACAGTCGAGCATCACAGGCCTCTTGCTGGCCCATGTGGGCACGAAGAATGCTAGCCTGGTCCAGCATCGTTGGATCTCTGCTTTCTTCACCCTCAGTGTCTGTGTGTTCTCCTGAAGCTCCAGTGTCAGTGCCATCTGCTTGCTCCTCTTGTACTGCCGTTTGTTCCTGAGAATCCCCACTCCCTTCTCCATGCCCCATCACTCAAAAAATAAATAGAGGTTGGAAAAGAATTCCAAACAAAAATCACGGGGGACGGACAAACACATTAAATAGCCAAACCACAATAACAACCTATGTCAAACCAATGCTACCTATTATAAACTATGGATAAATCAAATAATCATAAATAACTATAAGTATAACTAGCAGAGAAAAGAACATAACTCAAAAATTAAATACTCTGACACCCCCCTGATATGAGGAAAACATGATACAGTCCAATTATCCATTCCCCTTTCAAACAGCTTAGAATAAATTGGAGGTCCTTTTGTCTGTCAGCCAACTAGCCCCAGTAGAAACTCCCCAGAAACTGGCAACTCAGAAAGGAAAGGGTATACATTTCAAATAAGTTAACCTAATGATAAAGAACCTGAAATTAGCTAAATTGACAAAGTTAACTAAATTTGTGCACCAAAATCGAAAGCTAAGGCAAATAACTAATAAAACTGTTTGTAGAACTAAAGTGTGGGTCCAGTTATTTATTTTGTGTAATGTGCTCAAAACCAAAGAGAGTTACCGCTTTGAGTTGTTGTTGCCATGTGTGGCTGCTAGTGCGTCCATCACACGGTCCGTCCGCCGGCGTGTGGCGTTTCATTTTACCAGTGTTGCGTCCCCCAGAGACCAAGCATGGTGTCCCGGGAGAAACTTTTCTCTGTTGTTCTTTTCCTAACCACAACCGTCCTTTTCCTGTAGAGTGCGTTGTGGTCCATCTGACGGCGTGTTGCATTTTTTTCCATTTTTTTTTTCATGCGAGTCACAGGCCAGTTGCACAGCCATGAAGGAGAGAAACGGCGAGAGTATCTAGTCAGTTTACCAAAACATCCCCTATATCCTTTAAGTCTCCTTCACAACGCCACGGACAATGAGAGCTTCATCATGGAGAGAGGTTAATCTCGGCCTTTATTCACCAGGACAGCAAGGGGAGAGAGAGAAGGAAGACATGCAGGACACTTGCTACAGGTCGAGTTAAACCCTGGACTTCTGTATTGAGGAATAAAGCTCTTTTTATGCCATGCCATACCAATTGAGCTAATTAGTCCGACTAATTAATTTGCACACATGACAACACATGATCCTCAGTTCCTCGCCTAAAAGTCTTGTGTTTGATCCAGTAGTTAGTTTGACCAATCCGACACCCCAACCTGACATATTTTTTCAGAATTTGGCACTCTTACTTCTTTGGGTGCGCTCCAGCAGCTCTAAAACCCTAACTCTCTTTACCTGCTAAATCTTCTACCATATTCACCAAATAGTTTCTAACATCTAGTTTCTGCTGAGTTTTCAGAGATTACTAAAAAAGGACGCTGATGACACTGTGAGAGTGAAGAAAACGTGAACGTTTTAGGCCTTAAAAAACAAAAATACAGTGAGTCAAAAACACTCTAGATATTAGAGGAGCTGCAGAGTTGGGAGATAATTCTCTGTAGAATTGGGACTGGCAGCAATCCCTCTGACATTACACATGCTAAAGGAATCCCTTTTTATTATTACAAATCTAGACAATTTTGATAAATTAAATGATGGTACTCATGTCAGACACAATATCAACTGAAAAAACAGTCCTGGGGCCTGTTGCACGAGAGTAGAATAAAGATATCCAGGATAAGTGAAAAAGCGCAGCTTGACTTAGTGCGATCTGCTCATCGCGGCTTAATCGGTTGCACGTTTGCCGAGCCGGGATGAACAGGTGAAGCCATGTCAAGCCAGGTGTAGATAGCTGGGATAAGTGCACGTTCACGGCTTTCTCAAATAGACCACGGCATTGACCACAGATTTACTGATGCAGAATTGAGAAGACGCATGCGCCATACTTCACACGTACTGTATAAAGGCCACGTTATTAGTCCAGTGATGTGAGACTTATTGAGAAGGTTATGAAACCATTGTAAGCTATAATAAAAAAAACATTAGGCCCACTTATTAAGGAGTAACACAAACTACCCTTTATTAGAGAAGGACAAGCAAGAAGAAAATGAAATCATGAATGTATTGGTCTCTGACCAGTCTGCCATTAGTATCATCTGGTAACATCGCTAAATTAATATCATCACACTTGATCCTCGGAGCGCGTCCTGTAACCTGAAGCTGAGACCACGGACACTGTGCTGCCCGTCTCTACTTTTAAAGAGAGAGTGGACACTGACGCAATGCACAGGTCTGCCGGCAGGCACCGGCCGCCAGCCACCGGCCACCGTCCACCGGGCAGAAGCCGCACGCCAGTCAGCCTCAACACACTACTGTCCCACCGGGAAAAGTCCCACTGCGCATCTGGTTGCCAGTGCAACCATTTCTAACCATCTATACAACTGTAGTAGGGTTTAAATCCAACTTGCGACAACAATATAGACAAGCAGGCTAATGAACATTAATAAAAATAAAGCAGAACACATTCAGAAGACAACGGATCCCCTCTGGAAAGCAAGTTTGTTCACACCTGTACGGGTTAGTCAGATGATGACATCTCGACCAATGAGGGGTCACTGCAATCAAAGGTGTGAAGAAAATCAACATCCAATGCAATCATTACTGAACAGTGATGTTTTTAGTTGATATTGTGTCTGCCATAAGTACAATAATTTAATCAATCGGAATTCAATAACAATTTGTGATGTCAGATAGGTCGCTGTCAGTCACAAATACACAGAGAATTATCTCCCTACTCTGCTGACTTCTCAGCTTCACAAAGGGTTTTTAACTCACTGATTTTGTTTTTTTAAGGCCCAACACAATACTATTTTCTTCATTCTCACAGTTTTCATGAGCTATCTTTTATAGAACTTTCTAAATACCCGCTGTGCAGTGCTGCTCAGTAGCACAAAGACACAGTGAGAGACGAGCTGGTGAATGTTGTAAATGATTTAGCAGGTAAATAGGGTTAGGGTTGTAGCGCAGCCGGAGCATACCAGAATGTAAGGAATAGTAGCCAAAGCTAATATAATGGGAGAAAAGCAGGAAGTATGGTACATTAACTTTTTGTAACATTTGCAGAATGGGGCTTGGCATTGTTTTGCTGAAATAAGAAGTGACGTCCATAAAAAAAGACGTTGCTTGGATTGCAGCACATTTGCTCCAAAGTTGCTCCAAAACTTCATGTACCTTTCAGCATTAATGATGCCTTCACAGATGTGCAAGTTACCCATGCCATGGCCAATAACACACCCTAGTACAATCAGAGATGCTGGCTTTCGAACTTTGTGCTGGTAACAATATGGATGGTCCTTTACCTCTTTGGCCTGGAGGACATGATGTCCATGGTTTCCAAAACAATTTGAAATGTGGACTCGTCAGACCACAGCGCACTTTCCACTTTGCATAAGTCCATCTGAGATGAGCTCAGGCCCAGAGAAGCCGGTGGGGTTATTGGGTGTTGTTGATATTTGTCTACCACTTTGCATGGTAGAGTTTTACCTTGAACTTGTAGATTTGTGCTGTCTAAGGGATGTCATGGGCATTCAATGTTGGTTTTGAGCCTTGCCAGCTTACATAATACTAATAATAATAAATTGAATTTGTATAGCGCTTTTCCCAAGCTCAAAGTCGCTTAACAGAGTAGAAACAGTGTTAAAAAAAAAACTAAGGATAGGCAGAACAGAAAAGATGGGTCTTCAGACAGGACTGAAAAATGGTGCATGCACAGATTTGTGAGTGATGGACAGTTCTTTCAAAAATTAAAGCCTTAACATGAATCCAGGGTATCTAGGGGTTTCTGGTGGCATTTCTAGCCTCTCTGACAGCACGATTCCCCAAACGGTACCTGTTTTTCCACAACGTGTTTCCATGAATAGTTTTTTATGAATTGCAAGCATTAAATCTTCACCAACACGGTCATGCAGCACATCATTAGAAAGCTTAAAGTCTTGTGATTCCATCAAGCCCCCGCACAAAGCATAAGGTGACTTACAGCGGTTATAATCACGTTATGAAGTTAAGAAACACTGCACCGTTTCTGTCTAAATCGAGCGTGCATCCCTACCTTTGTCCTCGTGTCTTTATCCACAGCGGTGAAAGATCGCCAAAAACCTTAGTTTCCTACATCGAAAATACCTGTGGGAATATTATACTCAGGTTTTGTGATTATACTCAGGTTTTGTGATTATACTCAGGCATTGTGATTAAGCTTATGCATTAATAAATTAAACAAAGGCCATGTCAGATATTGAACAAAAGAGAAGTATGTTGCAACTTGTGCTTGGCGTGTAGGTGAGAGCGGCATCCTGTTATTGAGTGTTAGCCACAGCTTGCAGGAATTCAACATGAGATAGTAAGGTCAGAGGTCATGCTGATTGCACAAGCACACCAGAACATAGTATTCTCTCACTGGAGAGGCACTTAAAGCACCCCCACATATAGACACATTCCTGAAGACTGAGACGGCATGCCGCACCCACCCAGCCAATAGAATTACTGTTGCTAAGGCGTTATGATCTGCCCAGTGAAGTTTTGAACCAATAGGGCTCCCTTAAGGAGAACCCATATAACCTCTGCGCACCCCTGTTTTAAGCGCCTTTTTGGGGACCACTGAACTAGTCAAGTTCCATTAGGACCGTGCACGTATAACTGCCCGGAATGCATTGCTCTGTTTTCTGAATAAATCATTTTTATACATAATCAAATCTAGAGTGATTTCTTAGCTAATTGAGTCCCGACGTAGGACACTCCAAGTGGCATTCGTAACATACCCTAAGGTATTAGAATATCCAAGCCTTGTAATCAAAAATTATCTGGTCCCCTCACAATCTTCTAGTTTCAGCCCAAGTTTTGACAGATAGATATTTTTAGATAGTGCATAATTTCTTCGTTTCTATCGTGTGTATCTTTTTCCCTGGGCACGCTACAGAGGCACCAAAGACACCGTTAGATTCTCTGGCTTGTGCAGATTCCAGTGAACTTTGTTCCCAGCCAATAGCATCAGTCTATCTCAAGATACCCCCAAGCTAATCAAATGAAATCTCACACTCCCCATTGGGCCCACGTGGGAAAGATTGACAGTGTACCCCACGAATTAGGAGATAAGGTCATAAAACTGGTATCCCTGTGTAGCCAATAAGAAGACGAGTTGATTGATATCAAACATGGCCAGAAAGAACTAACCCTGTGATCCCTTCCAGCTGTTTCAAAGTAAAAATATGGCCTTCTGATGGCATTTCACCATTTCATGAAATTATGATTACTTATTTCTATAAATCTATGTATGTACTTCTTTTAGGTATATGTGAGAGTGATGTGGATGTGTTTTTGTATTTCAGAAGTTTTGTATTTAGCACTTTTTTGTTTTTTTTAGAAATAAGAAATAAGAAAAACGCACAGACATATCTGTAGAAATAAATTCATATAAAATCCATTTTATAAGTCATTTTTTTCTGGATTTTTTCTGTTCTAAGTTGAGACATGTGGCTAGGGTACTATTTTAGTATATAGCACCTGTAATATGCTTACAGTAGTGCTTTTTATTAATTTTTCAGATGATTTACTTGGACGGAAATAGAAATTCTGTGTTCTAACCTCTGTAGCTCTGTGTCAGTTAGGCCTAGTTTCACACTGCCACTAGAAACAACAAATTGAGAGTGTTAACTTCCCAATGACCTCAGGGTCATCCCAGAGGGCCAAAGCATGAGGAAACTGCAGCACTTTTTTAAGGGTAAAAATTTAGGCGAGAAAATCATATATAAATGTCTCTGAAGAGGCTAGAAAGATCCATAGATCTGCGTGGGCCCGGGGGAAGTGAGGGGCTAATGTAACAGAATAAAAACTACTGAGGCAGCAGTCGAGACACTGAGATGGCCCGGCAGGTTCAAACTAGACAGGCCGTTCTCATCAATCATTCGTACATATAGCTACGAAAAGTAAAGCAAGGTAATTCATATGTACATCACGTTATACTCCTGTCAGCAGACTGATACAGTACTGATACAGTACTGACAAAGACTGATACAGTATAAGACCTCGAATATCCGCATAGGGAGGAGGTCAGTGTGGATGTTTGAGTCCCAAAAAACAAGGCTTTCTAGCCAGAGAGTAGAGTTGATGACCCGTGAGAAGTCAAGGAGAAAACTTTCAACCAGTAAACGTGTGTTGCAAATTATGCATAATCTCAAGACCACTGCCCTCCCCCTGTTTTGGCGATGTAAGTTAGCCCATTAAGGTAACTACCCATATGGCTTAAGGGCTACTGCTGTACAAAAAACAAACCCTGCGTGGACGACTTCACTACCTTCTACCACAGAACTAACCTTTTCAAACATGACTGCCTGAATCAAACAGGATCTCATGGTGGTTATGGTGCTATCTGTGACCATCTGCAGTACACCAAACAAATCACAGGGAGAAGAGATAAACTCAGTGTTTGTCTGTGTTGGCTCTGTTCATTTCCTACAGCATTCTCTTTGTAAAAGATCCAAACTTAACCAGAAAGGTACAAATCCTGCAATTTAAATTAAATATTCTGTTGTTATGGGAGTAACTCAAAAGTAAGACAAAAGTAATGTAAACATTACAATTCAGAGACAGTAATATTGTAATATAACCAATTACTCTCAAATGACAAAAAAATAGTAATCTATTACATTTTAAAAGTAACTTGTCCACTGTCTGTCCGTAGATCGGCACAGGATGCGGATTGGCTGGGCCTTGGTGGCTCGTACACAAACCTTAGAATGTTAATACAATGAACTTACATCAGAGGCTTCTTCCATTGGTTTGTGGACTTATAAAGCTAGTAGTAAGCATTTTTCATCTTGCTAGTTTGGAGCCAGAAATGACCATATTCGGACGAGAGGGCGGAGCTAGGAAGAATGCTGCATCTTAGCCACCATCGTGTATGGTTTCAATGGCGCTTCACTAACCTACATGCTAGAGAGGGAACATTGCAGATTTTTTACCGGTTGATGTGAGTTACCCAGCAGACTTTTGCCGAGGGGTAAACCTGGACATCCGTGCCGATTGGTGGTAGTGCTATGGAAAAAGTCTGCAGGGCATTATTCTGGTAAGCAAAAATAACGATACACCGTGTGCCCAGATAATAAAAAAAAAAATTGTATTGTATTGTGTGAATCTTTAACTTCATGAAACTTGTGTTTCAAAAACACAAGTTCTTTCCAGAGACTATTTAGCCGAGCCACCGTCTCTGCATCCAGAGCTTTGCGCCTTCCAGGTTTATTGTGATTGGGTTAAAGAAATGGGAAAAACATTGTGTTTTTTTTTTCCTATCCAAGAACGCATCTGTGGTGTAGCCAGACTTTACTCCACATGGTTGTAGAGAGGACTCTCCTGAGCCAGCCCTAACTATAAGCTTTATAAAAGAGGAAAGTCTTAAGTCTACTCTTAAATGTGGAGACGGTGTTGGCCTCCTGAACACAAACTGGAACCTTTTTCCACAGGAGAGGAGCCTGATAGCTGAACGCTCTGGCTCCCATTCTAGTTTTAGAGACTCTAGGAACCCCAAGTAACCTTGCATTCTGGGAGCGCAGGGCTCTGGTGGGGTAGTAAGGTACTATGAGCTCTTTAAGATAAGATGGTGCCTCACCATGAAGAGCTTTGTAGGTGAGAAGAAGGATTTTAAATTCTATTCTGGATTTTACAGGAAGCCAATGCAGAGAAGCTAAAACAGGAGAGATGTGATCTATTTTTCCTTGTTCCTGTCAGAACACGTGCTGCAGCATTCTGGATCAGTTCAATTGTCTTTATGGAGTTTTTTTGAGCAGCCTGATAATAAAGAATTGCGGTTATCCAGCCTAGAAGTAACAAATGCATGGACTAGCAATATTACGTAGGTGAAAGAAGGCAGTCCTTGAAATCTGTCTTAATGTGAGAATTAATCGACATGTCCTGATCAAAGATAACTCCAAGATTCCTTAGAGTGGTGCTCGAGGCCAGGGTGATGCCAACCAGAGTAACTATCTCTTAGAATAATCCGTCACAGAGGTGCTTGGGCCCCAGAACAATAACTTCAGTTTAACATTAGAAAATTACAGCTCATCCATGTTTTAACATCCTGAAGGAGTGCTGATTTTGCATTTTTATTTTCACAAAGCACTGTAGGATCACATTAGGCCATTTTTAACTCTATTAACAAATGGGCTGTAATAATATAGCGTTTTCTACTCTACAACTACTCAAAGTGCTTTTACATAGTACAGGAACCATTCACCATTCACACAGCCTCAGTCATAAACTGTGACCGAGGCGGCCGTACAAGGTGCCACCTGCTCATCAGATAAACACTCTCACACATTTACACTCCGATGGCGTAGCATCTGGGGAAACTCGGTGTTCAGTGTCTCGTCCAAGTACACTTCAACATGGCACTGCAGGGCCGGGAGTACCAACAACCTTCAAATTGGGAGGCAACCACTCTACCACTGAGCCACAAGCAACACAGGTGTCACTAAAATACCTAATATGTTCCCATTCTTGAACATATTACTCGTCCTGAGGACAACTTACAACAGTGTGTCTGTGGCCAAAATTAAAATGAATGATGGCTCCTCATGTAATCCACCCAAGCGCGTACCAGGCAACCAATGTCAGTGCCCGGCCAATGAGAATTAATTGACTGTTTTTTTAGCCACTTAGTGTTGTTCTTTTCACATTCTACCCAAGTCTGTAATTTCCTAGAATTTAGGTAAAAAAGGTGGGGCACATCATTGGGGCAAAGAGGCTGGATAAAACCATCAACCGACAGAAAGATGAGGATCAGTCAAATCAATATCAGTAAAACAAAAGACGCTAACGGGACACTTGGCGACAATGGCTCATCACCCTATAGATCAGTGTTTGATGGGCTAAATGACCATTTACTTTGTTGTCTGTTGTGGGCATTGTCAGACACAAACAGCCAGGTCCCGTGAGATTCAACCTGCCTCTCTGTGAACAATGTCTTACAGCTCATTAGTGGCTCCTAAAGGCGGTGTGCTGAACCCCTCTGGACAGGAAGTTTGTTCACACCTGATGACATCTCAACCAATGAGGTGTCTGCAATCAGAGGTGTGAAGACAAACAAGCATCAGGATGAACCCATCAACATGTGATGCAATCACTACTGAACATTACTGTTTTTTTCAGTTTATATTGTGTCTGACATGAGTACAATTATTTAATTCACTGAAATTGTCATGATCTTTAACAAAAAAGGATTTTAATTAGCATGTGTAATGTGAGAGTTTGCCAGTCCCAAATTCACAGCGAATAATCCCCCGGCTCGGCAGCTCCTCTAATATCTAGAGAGTGTTTTTTACTCTGTTTTTTTGGATTTTAAGGCCAAAAACATTCATGTTTTGTTCACTCTCACAGTATGATGAGTGTCTTTTTTATGACTCTCTAAAAACAAAGCAGCAAATAGATGAAGTTAGAGACTAGCTGGTGAATATAGTAGAGGATTTAAAAGGTAGGAGTTAGGGTTGAAGAGCGACCGGAGTAAGTTCACGAAGTATAAGAGCCAAACTCTGAAAAAGATGGCAGGTTGGGATGTTGGATGGGTCAAACTAACAACTGGATCAAACACAGGACTTTTCCAGAGGAACTGGGGATCATGCGTAGTTTAAAAATTATTAGTGGGACCCCTGGTTAGATCAATTGGTATGGCATGCGACTATAAAACAAGGTTTATTCCTCAATACAGAAGTCCAGGGTTTAACTGGACCTGTAGCAAGTGTCCTGCATGTCTTCCTTCTCTCTCTCCCCTAGCTGTCCTGGTGAATAAAGGCCTTAATGAACCTCTCGCCATGATGAAGCTCTCATTGTCCGTGGCGTTGTGGAGGAGACTTAAAGGATATTGGGGATGTTAAGGTAAACCGAATAGATACTCTCGCTGTTTCTCTCCTTCACGGCTGTGCACCCGACCTGTGGCTCGCATGAGAAAAAGACCTGGGGCATATCATTACAGGAGCGGAGAGACGATTCAAGGGGACGCCCTTGGACGCAGCTGGTGGAACATCAAACATTGACCTAAATGGCCGTGATTGCTTGTGTGGTTTGCGGCGCCTTCCTAACGCTGTGCAGACGTGCCTGGTGAAAAATACCCTCAACTTTCACCTGACTAGTCGGCAGTGGGCCGTCACCATGTTTAAGTTAGATATGATTGTGTCATGGGAAAGCTTTGCATCAGATTACACACATGAATACAAATGGAACTGACCTCAAACAAAGGGAAACTTACTCGATTCCAGGTGACATTTGACATGAACTTCCACCAGAGTTCAATCCAATTCAACTTGGTCACTCAAAGCTGGGATCTTGGATCTCCAGGGTGCTAGGATTTTCCCTTTCATTGGGGACATTTTGATGAGTTTTCTTTTTAATTACTGCATGGCAAAATAATGCAAGCAGCAGAGAAGGCACATAGTTACTGTAATTAATGCTGGTCACCACATAATGAACAACTACCGCCGGGACAGGATCCACGGTCTCTGGGGGACACAACATGAAAAAAAATGCCACACACCGTCGGACGGACTGCCGCATGTGGGACGCTCTATAGTAACGGGACGGTTGTGGTTAGGAAAAGAACAACAGAGAAAGGCGGCTGCCAGGACACCATGCTTGCTCTCTGGGGGACGCCACACGCCGGCGGACAGACCGTGTGATGGCCGCACTAGCAGTCACACATGGCAACAACAACTCAGGGTGGTAACTCTCTCTTTGGTTTTGAGCACATTATACAAAATAAATAACTGGAACCACACTTTAGTTCTACAAAAAGTTGTAATAGTTATTTGTCTTAGTTTTCTATTTGGGTGCAAACATTTAGTTAACTTTGTCAATTTAACTAATTTCAGATTCTTTATCTTTAAGTTACATTCTGTGAAATTAATACCGGTTCTTTTTGAGTTGCTAGTTCCTGGGGAGTTGCTACTGGGGGTCGTTGGCTGACAGACAAAAGGACCTCTAAGAGATTCTAAACTGTTTAAATGGGGAATGGATAATTGGACTGTACCATGTTTTCCCCATCAAGGGGGTGGCAGAGTATTTAATTTTTGAGTTGTTTTTCTTTTCTTTGATAGTTATACTTATAGTTAGTTATGATTATTTGATTTATCCTTAGTTCATTTTAGGTAGCATAAGTTTAACATAGGTTTTAGTTATTGTGGTTTGGCTATTTAATGTGTTTGTCTACCCCCCGTAATTTTTGTTTGGTATTTTTTTCCAACTTCTATTTATTTTTTGAGTAATGCAGCATGGAGGGTGGAGTGGAAGAGGAAATCGTGGGGAGTGTCAGGAACAACAGACTTTACAAGAGGAGCAAGCAGATGGCACTGACACTGGAGCTTCAGGAGGAGTCACAGGCACTGAGGCTGAAGAAAGCAGTGATCCAACGATGCTGGACCTGGCTAGCATTCTTTGTGCCAGGAGAAGTTCCAGCACACTGTCATAAAATCCCCAGTTTCAGTAACTCCAGACTTCCAACTAGGTTCTAAGATACCCACAGACTTTGTTCAGATGCAACACGATGACTCCAGCCTAGTAACCTTATTGGGCTGTACTAAAGAGAGAGAGGTGGGGAGTGAGTTTGAGTACAGTGCCAGGGTGGAGTATTTTCTGCAGAATGGTATTCTCTATCATCAACATGGACCAACTAAGCAGCTAGTGGTTCCCAAGCTGCCCTGGAACACTGTACTTCTCTTGGGTCACTCTGTTCCCTTGGCTGGTCACCTAGGGAGGCACAAGACCCTGGCTTGTGTTACTTTTGGTACTTTCACTGGCCTGGTTTGCTGGCAGATGTTGCGACTGTGTAGAGCTTTCACTCCAACCGAGTGTTCCGATTGTTAGCACTCCCTTCGAGCGTCTTGGTATGAATATTGTCGGTCCAGTTGAAAAAAGTAAAAATGGAAACCGCTAGATGTTGGTGTTCACAGATTACTCTACTAGATACCCAGAAGTGTTTCCACTGAAATCTGTCAAAGCAAAGATTATGGCATTCTCCTTGGTTCACTTCTTCTCTAGAGTTGGTTTCCCTCGTGAGATTTAAACTGACCAAGGCACTTACTTTATGTCCACGCTTCTGAAACAGGTTTACCAACGGCTTGGCATCAAGAGTGTGCAAACAACTCTTAACACCTACAGACGGACGGACTGACAGAACGGTTCAATTAGACACTCAAGCAAATGCTCCGTAAGTTTGTCATTGACACTGGGTGTGATTGGGATCAATGGCTACACCACCTCCTTTTTGCATTCCGGGAAGTACCGCAGGCTTCTACTGGGTTTTTGGCATTTGAACTGTTGTATGGTCATGAGGTAAGGGGACCACTGGCCTTGCTTAGGGAGGCCTTGGAAGAGGACCAGCAGATGGAGGGGGGTTTTAACATAATTTCCTATGTTGGTCAGATGAGAGACAGGCTAGAGAAGATGGCAGACCTTGCCCAGCAGCACATGGCGGATGCCAAGTGGTACCAGAAAGAATAGTATGATAATTTGACATGGCAGAGGACCTTTGTTCCAGGTCAGAAGGTCCTAGTCATGCTGCCTACCAGTGACAGCAAACTGCTGGCAAAATGGTACAGACCCTTTGAGGTGGAGAAGCAACTTGGACCCACCACCTACCAAGTTGCTACTGCAAGCTGACCACGTTTCAGCATGGTGCTGCATGTAAAAGACCTGAGAGGAAGACAGTGGGATTGCTGATCAGAGTTGTAGAAGAGGAAGAAGTGTAAGATGAAGAGTATCTGCCCTCAGCAGCCCCAGCGGAACTTGAACTGGACCAGTACGGTTTTGTATTGATTTCTGATACCTTAACTCTGTGTCAAAGCTTGATTGCCATCCAATGCCACATATTGATGACTTGATTGAGCACCTGGGGAAAGCAAGATACCTGGCCCAGCAAACACACTTAAACTGTGCCCTTAGCTGCCAGTAGGTCTGCACCAGATGCTGATTGGCTGATATAGTGGACGGAGCGTTAGTGAATTCACACTTTGGTTGGACTGCTGTTTTTAAGCTAGCAGTTTGCCTCTTGGCCAACACTATCTTGGTATTTTGAAGACAAAAGTGACCATATTTGGTCAGCTGGGGAGAACGACACAGCTTAGACACCGTCGTGAATGGTTTCTTCGTGAGTGGCTGCTTCACTCAGCTAAATGCTAGAGAGGAAACATTGTTGGTCTTCAACTGGCTGATTTGAGTCATCCAGTAGAGTTTTCTGGGCCTATCAGTGGGATTGCTATGGAAAAGGTAGACATGGCGGTACTCTGGATAGACCAAATGATGTTTAACCATGTGTCCAGCTAATTTAAATAGCTCACGTTACTGTATTGTGTGATTTAACTTGATTTACTATTGTTTCCGGCGTTTTCAATTGCCAGGTGCAAATGTTTCACCAAACCAAGTTCCTTCCCGAGACTATTTAGCAGACCGTCTCTGCATCCAGATCTTAGCGTCTCCTGAGTTAATTGTGATTGGGTTAAAGAAATGCAAAAAAAACAGAGTGTTGTTTTCTCCTATCCCAGAATGCATTTGTGGTGTAGCCAGACCTTACTCCACATGGTTGTAGAGATAGAGCTGTTGTCCATGTCTACTCTCTTACCAATATTAAGTGTTGCTTTCTGACCACCGTGACCTCAACTAAGTCATTTCATCTTTCTACTCTTACTGATGTGGTGGATTGAAAAAAATATATATAGATTTTCCTTTTTGAGAACTGCTTTGGGTTGTTCTGTCAGTGTTGTTGGTTTAATGATACTTTTCTCTTTCCCTCCAGGCAGCTCCACACCCCCACCAACATCCTCCTCCGCTCTCTGGCTGTCTCAGACTTTCTAGTGGGCCTCGTGCTTATGCCGGGAGAAATCCTCAAAAAGACATCCTGCTGGTTTCTTGGTGACTTTGTGTGTTTTCTTTATAATGATCTTTCAAGCATCATTACTGCATCCTCAATAGGTGACATAGTGCTCATATCAGTTGACCGTTATGTGGCTATTTGTGACCCTCTGCATTACAACACCAGAATCACCATGAACAGAGTTAAACTCAGTGTTTGTCTGTGTTGGCTCTATTCTGTTTCCTACAGCTTTCTCATTGTGAAAGATGAACTGACTCAACCAGGGAGGTATAATTCTTGCTAGGGAGAATGTGTGTTGGTCATTGACTATGTCATAAAAGCTGTAGACATGTTTGTTTCCTTTATTATTCCAGTTACTGTCATTGTAGCTCTGTATCTGAGAGTATTTGCCGTGGCTGTGTCTCAGGCTCGTGCCATGCGCTTTCACATTAGAGCTCTCACACTCCAGCTGTCAGTGACTCCAAAGGCAAAGAAATCAGAGCTTAAAGCAGCGAGGACTCTTGGTGTTCTGGTACTTGTGTTTCTAATGTGTTTATGCCCATATTCCTGTGTCTCTCTTGTAGGTGACCGATTGGTCAATGCTTCATATGCATCCTTTATTGTCCCAATGTTTTATTTATTAAACTCTGGTCTAAACCCTGTGATTTATGCCTTGTTTTACCCCTGGTTTAGAAAAGCAGTTAAACTCATAGTTACTCTTCAGATGTTGCAGCCTGGCTCCTGTGAGACCAACATGCTGTAGAGAGGCTGTGAAGGGACTGGGACAAGACTCGGTCTTAGGATTAAATGAATGAATATGTTCCTCCTGTTCAGTGACTGAAATATCAGATACAGAAATTAAAGATATATTTTCCTGTCTTTAAGTCTAAATTGTGTATGATCAACAATTGAAAGGCCTGTTCTTCAGCTTTATCTTGTTGTGTGTTGTGTCTCTCTGATGCTGCTGCATTTAAAGAAAGAGTCATAAGCACCATATACTGTTTCTAGAAAATCACTAGTGACATGAAACATTTCAACCCAACACAACAAAAGCGCTATGAAAACTTTGTATTTATGTCTCTCTATTTCGTCAAAGCATCATCTCTGTGATTTATGTTGATTTTGTTGCAAACAGAAATCCCAGGCCTGCTTGGCCTCTGTTTCACTGAAGAAAAAATACAGCCTCACTTTCCCATCAAGTATAGAAAACATCAGCTGTGTGAACTGTAGTTGTGTTTCACATAAAACTGTCAGTACAAAAAGATCTTGGGCCCTTTACAAAGTTGTTGTAATCATTTTAATTTAGTTTCATTCATACGTGATCCCTGTTTAACATTTATTGTCTTTATTACATAGTTATTTAAAGCACTATGAAGTCCTGTTGGAAGAAACAAAATAATAGATGATTTGAAAAGACAGTCTACAGTTCATCAGATTATTGCAGTCACGTTTTAAGAGAAAGTTAGAGTTTAACAAACTATGTAAAGAGTGGAAGGATTGCAATTTTTAATCAGAGTTATTAGAAGATTATCGGAATTGTCATTTATTTAATATTACGTAGCATAGAGATTTGTTGTAAAGTGGCATATGATAATAAACAGACATATTCACAATGTAATATTGTGTCTTTTTATCGATTTTTCAAACTGATGTGAAAGGACAAGAGACAATAATGACATGTTGAAAAGGGGGAAACCAACCCTAGTGTGATTCAGCCAAACTAAATGAGGCAGGTGGTAAAGCCTGAGTCCTTTTTTTGGTGGTCCACTTTTTGGTCCACTTGGATGACAGATACGTGCAGAAACCCCCTTATCATAGCAGCCTGTTACATGCAACAATTACTGTTCAGCTATGTTATCTGCAAACTTAAACTGCCCTAGTGATTACTCTCTACTGACTCGTCATAAGATGGCCTTGTTGACTTGTATTTTTCAGGATAGAAATGAAGTAAAACCGTTGTGATGATAAGATTAATAGTGGTGTAGTCAAGTCAACCATTGCCATCTAAGACAAAAACTAGTCAGGACCAATTCCAAATGAAAGACAGAATTAATCTTCTTCAAGACCACTTAGTTACCTGTTCATAATGTATATTATGCAACAGACGCTATCTCTTTAATTTTAAGATAATCACATTGCATTATTGCATTTAATAATCCAAAAGCGGGTGCAAAGTAACAACACTGTAGGACCAAATTAGGCTATAGACAGGTGTCAAATGTGTCCATGAAAAAAATAAATGTTCCCATTCTGGGACTTATCACGTGTCTTGAAGAATCAACAGTACAAAGTGCTCAGTGACATTGTGTCTGTGGCCAAAATAAATAAAAAAGCTTTGCTGCTCTGCCCCTATTATCATGAAGGGATTTATTGGAAATTTCCTCGGGTACGTAAGGTTTATCAAATGTGACCAATCACACTCATCCCAGAGCTGAGAAATATAGTACACCCAGAAGTAAATGAAAGAGCAAGACACTCCAATGGGGGTATTGACTGAAAAAACAGCTACCATGGAAACCTTTTTTTCCACTTAATCAAAGGACCAAAAATGTACTCTATTTAGCAAAATTGTGATAAGATATACAGTAATCTCTATTCCTCTCTTTCTGAGAAGGACTAGGCTCTCCTTCGATTAACCTGCATGCCACAACTAACATTTGGTGTAGCTGTACTGTTTGGATGGAAACAGTAGACGTTTGCAGTCGTAGGGCTTAAACTTGCTGTGAAGTGACAGAAACAGGTTGAGATGACAAAGAAAAAAGGTGTGCCAATTTGACATAAACTAGGAGAATAATTTGTGAGTTGTGACCCTGGGAGGAAACTGGGAGAGGGCAATGGAAATCAGGAGTCTCCTGGGAAAATGGGGAGGGTTGGAGAGTAGGAGTGCCAAAGTAGATGAAGTAGTCGGCACAAAAATGAGTGTTGTTGTGATATGTATCAGCTCTGGAGCTCTCAATTTATCAGACTTTATAGAAATCAATCCTGTGTTTATGTAATGTGACAATTTTGTTCTTAGGGTTCAAACCCTGAAGGGGGGTTGAGTTTGTCCCAGGTGAAAAAATGGTCATAAAAAACATGGTCAGCATGATGCAGAACACTCTGCAAAGGGCGTAGCAAGTAATCAACCATAACACTAATTCTTTTAGCTACACTTCCTCTTTCTTTGTCCAGTAATTAAACAGAAATCTATCAGAACAGTAGAAACACAAGGTGTGATGGCGAACTGACACCAGACAAAGGGGAGAACTCAGACTAAATACACGAGGCAACGAGGGCTGTAACGGTGACCTGATGAACAGCTAAAACTCATCAGGCTGAGTAGACAATCACCAAGGCCGGATCAAACACAAGGAAGGAAGTCAAACAAGACATCAAAAGAGAAATGGTAGTTCTAGTAGGCCAGGCCAAGTTCTCAGTCCCAACTCAGAAAATACACACACTGGGTAGTGCCCCTCAGCGTCCATTATGATGCAAAAAGCACCTCTCAGCATATATGGAACACACTGGGAGCAGCAGCTCCACAGCGCTTTAAGATGACATAGTACAAAGAGCGACAGCGGTAGCAAGTAGTATGAAAAGCCGACATTCTGTTTGGTATGTTGGTTGGGGTGTTGAATGGTTCAAACAACACAGGACTTTCACCCTGGAGAATGGGGTTCAGGTCACGTTCTTGACCCGCGTGTTACAGATACGTACCTTTTCCTAAAGCTAAATATCCCGTTGTTGTGCCACATGCCAATAGAACGTTCGTCCTGACCCAGGACTGCCCAAAGTGTCCCGACCAAGAGTGTTAACATATGACGCTAAAAGGAGACTTTTACCATCTAGAACAAGTGACCCCTTACTTTGGACAGGTTGTATGTGTGTGTGTGTGTGTGTGTGTATGTGTGTGTATATAAATATATATATATATATATATATATATATATATATATATATATATATATATATATATATATAGCTTAAAATCCCGCAATCTAATTGGTTAATGTCCATCGTCTAATAGCTGTATATAACACCTATGATTAAGATTCCTTTGCACAATAAGTATTACTCCGCTTCTAATAAAAAAAAACGTCAGACTACCAATGGTGGGAAGGCGTTCATCTGCACACACACTGCCATGACACAGACCTGGTTTTAAATCGGCCAATTATCCCTTTAAGTGTACACTATATTTACAATATTTTCACTGCTTTAATTTGACCCTCTCTGTGTGAGTGTGTGTGTTCATTGTCTTAAATATCTCAAGAACTGTTCATCCGATTTACTTCACACGCTTCCTGGTACCCTATGAACTTGCGTTTGGGTTAGTTAGTTATTTAGGGTTACTTGGAGTCGTTTGGACAGCTTTGGATATTGGATATTAATAAATAAATAAAATTCATTCAGAGCATTTAGTTGAGGAAACTCAATAAAATGGCTTCTTTTGCTGACACTATATCATATTGTGTTGCTGAGAGATTCCTTGCATATACAGTGCTTTGGGGTCCATTTGCAGGTAGTTTTGGTGTACAATGTTTTCAGAGAAAGCTCCAAGCAGCAATACCACAGGTCAAGCAATCGGCCTGTCCCAAACAGGCACATTTTCAATGGGCACAGAAATAGTACTTTAATTTTCAGGAAGGAATGCAGATTTTACAAGCTTCTGCCTTGAGTACTTTGTTTAGTCTACATTTACCTCTTTCTCTAAGAAGGAAGAGGCTCTCTATCCTTCCGCGTCACATGCATGCAATGACGACATGTGTTTTAGCTGTATTGTTGTCCAGGTGGAAACTGTATACTTTTAGAGTCTTAGAGCTTAAACTCGCTGTGTTGTGCCATAAATAGGTTGATATGACAAAATGGAAAACATTGTGAAAATGTATCATAAATTGGGAGAAGTGCAGAAGAGGTTTCACCACAGGAGGAACCCAGCAGTGGGCAATGAAAAACAGCAGTCTCCCGGGGAAAATGGGGAGGTTTGGTGGAGTGCAGAAGTAGAAGAAGTAGTCTGCGAAAATATTAGAGTTTTGCTACTAGCTCTGGAGCTTGACATCATAAGTGTGTTTTTTTGATTTTACGATAAATATGAAATAAAATGACCATTTACTTAATTTGCCTGTTTAGTGAGCCTTGTCGAACACACAAGGTCCCGTAAGATTTCTGCCTCTCTATGAACGATGTTTTGCAGCCCGTTAGTGGCTCCTAAAGGCGGTGTGGTGATCCTCTCTGGACAGGAAGTTTGTTCACACCTGTACGGGTTAGTCTGATGATGACATCTCGACCAATGAGGTGTCACTGCAATCAAAGGTGTGAAGACAGCATGAAAAGAAATCAACATCTGATGCAATCCTTACTGAACAGTGATGTTTTTAGTTGATATTGTGTCGCCATAAGTACAATAATAATAATAGAATTTAATCCATCAGAATGTTTTAGATCTTTAATAATCAAAGGGATTCAATGACAATGTGCGATGTCCGATAATTTGCTGTCAGTCACAAATCAACAGAGAATTATCTACTGACTCTGCAGATCCTCTCAGCTTCACAAAGGGTTTTTAACTCACTGATTTTGGGGTTTTTAAGCCCAAAATGTTACTATTTTCTTAATTCTCACAGTTTTCAAAAGCTATTTTTTTAGAACTCTCTAAATACCCGCTTTACCAAAGTGTGGTGCTGCTCAGCAGTACAAAGAAACAGTAAGAGATGAGCTGGGGAATGTTGGGGATGATTTAGCAGGTAAATAGGGTTAGGGGTTGTAGTGCAGCCTGAGTACACAAGATGTACAAAACAGAGGCCAAAGCTATTTTGATGGTAGACAAGCAGGAAGTAAGGTAATTTTGTTATATGTGCAGAATGTGGCTTGGCATTGTTTTGCTGAAATAAGCAGCGATGTCCATAAAAAAGACATTGCTTGGATTGCAGCACATTTGCTCCAAAGTTGCTCCAAAACTTCATGTACCTTTCAGCATTAACGGTGCTTTCACAAATGTGCAAGTTACCCATGCCATGGGCAATAACACACCCTAGTACAATCACAGATGATGGCTTTCGAACTTTGCGCTAATAACAATATGGATGGTCAAGAACCAACCCTGTCCCCTTTGTCCAAATGAAGATAGAATTTTTTTTTTTTAACTGTGTAACCTCTTCGGCCTGGAGGACATGATGTCCATGATTTCCAAAACAATTTGAAATGTGGACTCGTCAGACCACAGCACACTTTCCACTTTGAGTCAGTCCATCTCAGATGAGCCCAGGCCCAGAGAAGCCGGTGGCGTTTTTGGGTGCTGTTGATATTTGTCTACTTCTTGCATGATAGAGTTATACCTTGCACTTGCAGATTTGAGCCGTCTGAGGGATGTCATGGGCATTCAATGTTGGTTTTCAGTCTTGCCAGCTTAAGTGGAGAGATTTTTGAGTGATTGACAGTTCTTTCAAAAATTAAAGCCTTAACATGAATCTAGGGTATCTAGGGGTATCCGGTGGCATGTCTAGAAAGTCCCATAGATCTGCATGGGCCCGGGAGAAGTGAGGGGATAATGTAACAGAATAAAAACTACTGAGGCAGCCGTCGAGACACCGAGATAGCCCGGCAGGTTCAAACTAGACAGGCCGTTCTCATCAACCATTTGTACATATAGCTACAAAAAGTAAAGCACGATAATTCACATCTATATCACGTTATACTCCTGTCAGCACCAAACATATTGATACAGTATAAGACCTCGAACATCAGCATAGGGAGGAGGTCTGTGTGGACGTTTGTGTCCCAAAAAACAGGGCTTTCTATCCGGAGAGTAGAGTTTATGACCCGTAAGAAGTCAAGGTGAAAAACAAGACTTTCAACCAATAACGTGTGTTTGTGTCCGGGAGTACTACTTAAGTGGACTACCCAAACTACAACCTTTTTTTCTAGTCTTACCTAGTCATTATTGTGTCTAAACCTAACTGCTCTTATGATGGTCACCTTTTGTCATCTATACTTAATTGTAACAGCTGCTGTTAAGACAGTCAACTCACGCTGACCGGTTCCCAACTCAACTCAGCTCAACTGCCAAGTGATCGGTGGGCTGTTTTTTGGCAGCCAACGTATTTATGGTAGATTTCATAACAATTGCATTGACATCTGGTTCCTCTTAAAAATAGAAGGGAGAGCGTAATCTTTTGTGTCCTCAAACATAAGAGAAGCTCATTCGTTTCTAGTTGCATATTACCCCGCCTCTTCAATTTGGTTCTGTCTCCCAAAACGGCTATAAGGGAACTCCAGATCTGGAAGATTTGGATTGTTTGTGTTTTAATATATTACTGTATGTAATATTATATCAATAATAATGCGTTAAGTAGCCGCTAACTAAACCACAGAATCCAACGTCCCTCTCTACACCTTGAAGCTAGCTGATGTTCACCGTCTTAGCTAAACCACAGAATCCAACGTCCCTCTCTACACCCTGAAGCTAGCTGATGTTCACCGTCTCAGGGCAAACTGGTGATGCAGAAACAGTTGCTAGTTCCCTAGTAAAAATCTGCCAACCCTCCACCTGCCTAAAGTAAACGGCAAAACTCCTGACTCCTCAGCGCATCTATGGTCAAACTTGCAAACTCTCCTATGTTCAGTTAACAATCGATCCCATTGAATTAATTTGACCAGTTACATTTTCCATTTATCTGCCTCTATTTTATCAAACAAATGGGACCTTAACCATGTTTTTCTATTTCCTCTAAATAAGCAGTCTATTTCCTAAAATACATAATGTGTTTGGATACAATAAATGAGAGTGCATGACAGTAAGCAGTTGTGGTTTGGGGTTTTTGTTGGGTGGGTTTTCCCGTTTCTGCCTCCCTGTGAAGGTCTCAGTGTTTTCCCAGGTCCCGTGTGCTGTGTCCTGTTCCGTCCCCCCCAGTAAGCGTCTGTGTGTTTCACTTGCTGTTTTATTTTGAAGTCGGCTTCCTGTCTTGTCTTGTCTTGTCTAGCTTTACTTTGTTTGTCTGATTGTCCTGCCCCGCCCTAATGTGATTCACCTGACGTCTCACCTGATCCCCATTACCTCGTTACCTCTTGTATTTAACCCCAGTGTTTCCTTTGTCTCTTGTCGGATCATTCTGTTCTTTCGCCTGTCTGCACATCACTTTGGCTCAGTATTCCTGCTGTTGTTCCAGTTTCCCTGGTCGGGTGATTATGTTTTTTTTCTTTGGATACCTGCCTTTTTGCCTTGTATTCTGGATGTCTAGTTCCGTTGGGACTTACCTTGTGTTTGGACAATAAACTCCTGTTTACCCCCACCTGCCTGCCTGCCGTTCTCCTCTCTGCATTTGGGTCCAATCCTCACACGCCCCCCTAACAGTAAGCTGCGCCTACACACACACACACCGGTCACTGTCACTCCCCCCCCCAAACAATCCTGTACTGAAGGTGGAGCCTAAAACTGATCGTCCTCCATGTGGTGGTAGAATAGACTGTATATTGTATACGGTCTATGGGTGGTAGTCAGACACTACAGGCCTGTCCCCCACAGGCTCAAATGCATAACACGTGCCATTTCAATTAATCATTTTCGTGTGTATATGGTATGCTGCAGCCGTTGCCTATATAATATACCTTTGCAAGTCCTACCATGCCAGTGACGTCATCAAAATTGTCAGCGTTCTCATACTAACAGACGTAATTTTTTTGTTGCTTAAGAAAAGCTATATTGATTTTTTTTGTGTACTTTTAGTGTAATTTATTTTTAATTATCATAACCAACAAGTTATCAATGTTTGTTCTTTCAGTTCGGTTCATCTTTAGGGGTCCTCATATAATGTAGCCAGGCGTGTACCAGGCAACCAATGTCAGTGCCCGATCAATGAGAACTGAGTGACTGTTTATTGCCACTTAATGTTGTTCTTTTTACATTCTAACCAAGTATGTCATTTCCTTGAATTGAGCTAAAAAAGGGTGGGGCACATTATTGGGGCAAAGAGGCCGGATGAACAAGCAACCGGCAGAAAGATAAGGATCAGTCAAAAAAAAGTTAAAGACATTAACGGGAAATTTGGTGACAAAGGCTCATCTCCCTATAGATCAGTGTTCGATGGGCTAAATGACCATTTGCTTTGTTGCGTGTAGTGGGCATTGTCAGACACAAACAGTCAGTTCCGGGGAGATTTAATCTGCCTCTCTTAACTATGTCTTACGTTATGGGGATGTTTAGGTAAACTGACTAGATACTCTCGCCGTTTCTCTCCTTCGCAGCGGTTCAATCAGCCTGTGGCTTGCATGAAAAAAGATCTGTTGCGTATCTTTATTGGAGCAGAGAGATGATTCACGGGGACACCCTGTGACGCAGCTGGTGGAACATCAAAAACTGACTTGAATGGCTCTGATTGCTTGTGTGGCTCGTGGTGCCTTCCTAACGCTGCGCAAATGTGCCTGGTGAAAAATACCTGCAACTTTCACCTGACTGGTCGGCAGTGGGCCGTCACCATATTTAAGTTAGATATGATTGTGTCATGAGAAAGCTTTGCATCAGATTACACACATGAATACAAATGGAACTGACCTCACACAAAGGGAAGCTTACTCGATTCCAGGTGCAATTTGACATTCACTCCCACCCGAGTTCAATCCAATTCAACTTGGTCACTTAAAACTGGGATTTGTGGATTTCCAGGGTGCTGGAACTGTCCCTTTTTGTTGGAGAAATTTTTATAAGTTTGCTTTTTAATTACTGCACGGCAAAATAATACAAACAGCAAAGAAGCCAGAGAGGTACATATGGTGTCTAAAAGACAAAACATGGGGCAATTATTAGGTGGGTTTGAAGACTTTAAGGGCTATGGTTTTGGAAAGCTTGAAACAATGTGTAGAGCAAGGAAGGAAGGACATTGGTATCCAACAGAGACTTACAGGGAGAAAGGGAGGGGTGGAGACAAGGGTAGAAAGAGATAAATCAGTTGTATGACAGAGTTTGAAGCAGACAGCTGAGGTCTCTCTCATCCTCCCACTGATGACGAAGACACAGGACGGAGCAGAGCTCTGCTTTCCACAACTCTTCAACACCTCCTGCAAGAAGCTGATGCCTCCTTGGTTTGAAGTGATGCTCATTCACATTTTACTTTCCTCCATCTTGCTGGTCACTGTAGCTCTCAACCTGCTCGTCATTATCTCAGTCTCCCACTTCAGGCAAAGATCCTTGTCTCAACAATTGATGTTAAATGTATGAACACTGTTTTAGGGTCCTGGCATAAAGCATGCTGGCTGGCTTGTCCTAGTGTGATGGTTTAGTGGGACAATTAAGGGAGCCATTAGTTATGTTGTTAGCACTGTAACACCTGTGCTTCTTTTACTATAATAACCAAAATACTTTCTTAAAATAAGTCCTGTTGGTATTACAGATCAGAAAAAAATATAAGAAATATGTTTTTGTCAGATATGACGGCCTTAATGATAACAATCTCCTTCCTTCCAGGCAGCTCCACACCCCCACCAACATCCTCCTCCTCTCTCTGGCTGTCTCAGACTTTCTAGTGGGCTTTGTGCTGATGCCGGGAGAAATCCTCAAAAAAACATCCTGCTGGTTTCTTGGTGACTTTGTGTGTTTTCTTTATAATTATCTTTCAATCATCATTACTGTATCCTCAGTAGGTGACATGGTGCTCATATCAGTTGACCGTTATGTGGCTATTTGTTACCCTCTGCATTACAACACCAGAATCACTTTGAACAGAGTTAAATTCTGTGTTTGTCTGTGTTGGCTCTGTTGTGTTTCTTACAGCCTTCTCATTACAAAGGTTTTCCCGACTTACCCTGACAGGAATGCTCCTTGTTACGGAGAATGTGTGTTGGTGGTTGGCTATATTGCAGGGATTGTGGACCTTGTTTTGACCTTTATTATTCCAGTTACTGTCATTGTAGCTCTGTATCTGAGAGTATTTGGCGTGGCTGTGTCTCAGGCTCGTGCCATGCGCTCTCACATTACAGCTGTCACACTCCAGCTGTCAGTGACTCCAAAGGCAAAGAAATCAGAGCTGAAAGCAGCCAGGACTCTTGGTGTTCTCGTAGTTGTGTTTCTAATGTGTTTCTGCCCATATTACTCTGTTTCTCTTGCAGGTGACAGCTTGGTTAATGCTTCATATGCATCCTTTATTGTCCCAATGTTTTATTTTTTAAACTCTTGTCTAAACCCTGTGATCTATGCCTTGTTTTACCCCTGGTTTAGAAAAGCAGTTAAACTCATAGTTACTCTTCAGATACTGCAGCCTGGCTCCTGTGAGACCAACATGCTGTAGAGAGGCTGTGGAGGAACTGAGATCAGACTCGGTTTTAGGATTTAATTAATGAATATGTTCAGTGTGATAGTTATGAAATAGAGAAATTGAAGATATACTTTCCTGTCTTTCAGTCTAAATTGTGTGTGATTAACAATTGAAAGGCCTGTTCTTTAGATTCATCTTGTTGTGTACTGTGTTTCTCTGATGTTGCTGCCTTTAAAGAGAGTTGTTGGAGCCATTTCATTGGTTGACCAGCATGTGATGCTGGAGAGGTACAAGTTTATTTAAATGTGGCCTAATTGGGTCAGCTGTGTTGAGCACAGCAAGGTCACAGTTTTTTGACGTGGTTAACTGTGGTTAAGTGTGGTTGAGCATGGTTTAAGTGAAGGATAAGGATTAAAAGAAGACCAGTTATTATGTTTGATTACTTTTGTTTTTACTTTAAAATAAACGGATTGTCATATCCAATGTAAGTTTAAAAACTCGTGGACAAGTAACTCATTGACATTTCTTATTACCAAGACACGCATTTACACGGATGCCACAAGTCAATTTCCGACCAAACAAACAAATGTGCGCCAACAAGAGTCATAAGCACCATATACTGTTTCTAGGTGATCACCAAGTCTAATGCAAGCTTTAAATTCACACATGTATGACACTTAGGGAACATTTCATCCCAACACAACAGAAGAGCTCCTAAATCTTTGTATTTATGTCTCTGTTTGGTCAGAGCACAGAGAAAAAATGCCACACAAACCGCCCCACTTTCCTGTGTAGTAGAGAAAAAGAACACATGTTTGCCAAAAGTGCCATTTATATTTGATTGTGTGTTTCTGTGACACAAATATATAAAGCACTATGATGTTCTTTTGGAAAGGATTTAAACAACATTATGTTTGAAAAGATTATCTAGGATAAAATCTAACATTTTGTGACATATTATACAAATGTCTAATCTGTCATCTTATGACTCTTGGCTTCTTTATGCACAATAATACAACTTTTTACCTGTGGTGCCCAAACTTTCGAACCCCACTGTAAGTAGCATGAAATACAATAATAAATTAGACTTATTCATAATGTGATGTCCTGTCTTTTTGTTTATGATTTAGACTCTGTGATGTAATCTGGACTGTCAATGCAGGTCCCCACTTATTCATGAAATACTTTGGTGACTTGTCAGAAGATGGAGCTGTTTACTTGTATTTTGCAGGATAGATATGAAGTAAAGCAGTTGTGATGATAAGATGAATAGCAGTGTAGTCCTTTGTCGAGTCCAAGACCGGGATTTGTCAAGACCCCAGAGACGGAACAATAGAATCCTCTTCAAGACCACTTAGATAACTTTTCATAATGTATGTGATGCAAGAGACACTATATCTTTTATTTTAAGATAATCATTTAGCATACATTTTTTGTAATGATCCAAAAGTGGGAATGGATCAAAGTGACACTCCAAAACCCACTACGAAAACTAAAGATCAAGATGAAAGGAACATCAATACTGAACCGGCAGGCCTGTTGTGTAGCTCACTTGCACAAATGAAGCTGAAAGAGGTGAAGGAAACTAAACACATGTAAGATAGTTAAGTCACATAGGTCAAACTATGCGCAGGAAGAGGTGTGAAATTACAAATATGTGGTCTATAATGATAATTCAATTTTATTTATAGTATCAATTCATAACAAGAGTTATCTCAAGGCACTTTACAGATAGACCACACTCCAGAATTTACAAGGACCCAACAGTTCTAGTAGTCTCCTCCAGAGCAAGCGACAGTGGCAAGGAAAAACTTCCTTTTAGGCAGAAACCTCGGTGAGACCCAGGCTCTTGGTAGGCGGTGTCTGACGGGCCGGTTGGGGTTAGAATGAATAGTGGCAATAACAAAAATAGAAAAAAATTAGTAGTTTGTAGCAGTTCTTTGTAGTAGTTCATGGCACAGCAGGACGTAGCTGGGCACTGCAGTGTAGCAGTTGAACATGGCATCACAGAACATGGAGCGGGACCAAGTCGACAGCTGCTACCCTGATTTTGGAGCCTCTCTGATCCAAGGGAACAATAATAATAATAATAAAGTAGTAACCTCTTAATATTCCCCTTTTGAGATGTTGTCAATGGCAAAATGATTAATTAATTCATAAAATAAAACTTTTGAAGTTTCAGCGACAGAGTTCCACCTGTCAGCTGCTGGTTTAAATGTGCCCTCTGCTTGTGATTAACACAAACTACAAGCAGAACTGCCACCACATTTCTTTTGCCTAAAATCCATCAATTAAAAGATATTGAATCTAATAAAGTAGTAGAAGTAGTAGAACTAATAAAGTTCAATAATCTTCTTTTAAGATTTTTCCAATGGCAAAATTGTTAAATAATTTATAAATAAAACCTTTGAAGGTTCAGTGACTGAATGCCAGGTGTCAGCTACTGGTTTCTGGTGTGATGGCGCCCTCTGCTGGCAATCAGTAGAAACTACAAGCAGAGCTGCACACAAGTTTTGTCAGGTTTGTCCTGTTTATTTTTTTATTTTGCCTAAAATTGATCAATTTAAAGATTTTGAATCCAGTAAAGTAGTAACTTTTTAATATTCCCGTTTGAGATGTTGTTAATGGCAAAAACATTAAATAATTCATAAAATTAAACCATTGAAGGTTCAGTGACGTGGTTCCAGCTGTCAGCTTCTGTTGTGTGGTGTAATGACGCCCTCTCCTGGTGATCACCTGGAACTACAAGCAGAGCTACAGGCACGTTTTTTCAGGTT
The DNA here is from genome assembly GCF_013103735.1 of Etheostoma cragini. Classification (NCBI taxonomy): domain Eukaryota; kingdom Metazoa; phylum Chordata; class Actinopteri; order Perciformes; family Percidae; genus Etheostoma; species Etheostoma cragini. Next base: position 26,631,889 of record NC_048417.1, on the reverse strand, counting down.
TTTCCTCCAGGTTTTATTACATGTAAATAGATATGAAAGTTTAATATTCCACTTTTGAGATGTTTATGGCAAAAATGTTAAATAATTCATGACATTTTATATAGGCGTCGCCCTCTGAGGGCTACGCTATTGGCTTTATCCCTTCGCGCAGTTGTGAAGATTTTCTTTCCCGCCCTTGCGTCCAGCTCTGGCCTTAACTTCATACGCATTAACTGTATATGTACGCAGTGGACACGTTGTTTTTTCTCCCACTTTTTCTTCAATAACGCAGTATGAAGACAAGCTTAAGAATTTCAAGCAGTGCTTGCGTCTGCCCCTTCTGCCGACCACTGTTCACACCGGCCAAGCTCTCACCAGCTACACCTCCTGCAAGTTGTGCGCCTGCCTGTCATCTGGTCAGCTAGCCGACAGGCGGAAGCTTTTCTGGTTTTGCCAGGCTAGCGGGGACGGGAATGGCAGCAGGGCAGACAGACGCCCTGGAACTGCTGGTGGAGGGTGTCTTTCGACGAGCTGGCTTGGTTCTCTCGGACAGCGCCACTGTTACTTGTTTTTCCCTCCTCCCCCTTAGGAGGAATCCCCCCCACCTCCTGGGAGGATTGGGCCTGGAGACGGCCATTGACGCCCTCCTACTGGAGCTCTCTCCGTCTCTCAAACGGCCAGGGGCACCGCCGAGTGGCCTTACCCTTTGCCTCAGACGGCCACAGCCTCCACCGCCAAAGCTCTTTTCGCTGATCTGTCAGAGAACATCAGGAAGACGGCAGAGCTGAGAGGCATAGCACTCCCAGCAGAAATGTTTTTAGTCCTTTTTTAAAAGTCTTAATAGTCTGTGGTGCCCACGGATGGTCGGGGAGGGTCTTCCATGTCCGAGGAGCGGCGGAGCAGAATGCACGATCACCCATGGTGCTGAGCTTAGTTCTGGGGAGTAGGAGGCGGTTGGAGTTGTTTGAGCGGAGGGATCGAGTTCAAGTGTGAGGGATGAGAAGTTCTTTCAGGTATGGGGGGCATTTCCATAGATGCACTGGTGGGTGAGAATTGAGACCTTATATTCAATCCTAGCAGAAACGGGAAGCCAGTGAAGTGAGTGGAGAATGGGTGTGATGTGGTCGTACTTTCGCACTCTCATCAGGATCCTTGCAGCACTGTTACGAACATATTGCAGTTTCTGCAGACTCTTGTTAGGGATCCCGATGAGAAGTGTGTTACAGTAATCCAGTCTGGAGGAGACAAAGGCGTGAACCAGTTTTTCAGCATCAGCTAAGGTTAGTGTAGAACAGAGTTTTGCAATATTTCTGAGATGATAGAAGGAGATATTGCAGAGGTTTTTGATATGGGCTTCAAAGGTGAGATGTGGATCAAATCTTACACCAAGATTGATGACTGTTGAGGAGAGGGGAATGTCTTGACCAGAGATAGTTATGCCAACAAGGATTGCCTCGGTTTTGGAGCTGTTTAACTGGAGAAAATTGTGTTTCATCCACAGCTTTATCTCCTCCAGACAGGTGGTGAGTGTTGAAGACAATGGTGCTGTTGTTGTGGTGGGTTGAGAGTCATATTTCAAAGTCAGTTGTGTATCATCAGCATAACAGTGAAATGAGACTCCATGGTGACTGATGACGTGGCCGAGTGGGAGGATGTAACTGATGAAGAGGATGGGGCCAAGGACCGACCCCTGGGGGACTGTGTGATGCCAGGACCTTGCGCTTCCAAGTGAAATGTACTCTGTTGTGTCTGTGAGGTAAGATTTAAACCAGTTCAGAGCAGTGAAAGTGAGTCCAGTGGCTTGGTGTAGCCGGTTGAGGAGTATTCCATGATTCCCAGTGTCAAAAGCAGCAGACAGGTTGAGGAGCATGAGGAGGGAAGGTGAACCGGCATCAGCTGCCATTCGTAGGTCGTTTGTGACTCTGACCAAGGCTGTTTCAGTGCTGTGAGCAAAGCGGAAACCAGATTGGAATTTTTCAAAAAGGTTGTTTTGCTTGAGGTTGTACTGGAGGTTTCTGGCAACAACTTTTTCCATTACTTTGGAGAGGAATGAGAGATTGGAAATGGGCCTGTAATTTGAAAGTGTCTCTGGATCAAGGGTGGTTTTTTTCAAGTGGTCTGATTATGGCAGTTTTAAGGGCAGATGGAACATTGCCAGACTGGAGGGAGTGGTTTATTACAGTGGTAATCAGAGGGCTTAGGGCAGAGGTGTTTGCTTTGAGTAGAGCTGTAGGAACGGGGTCGAGGGCACAGGTAAATGTAAAGTATTTATATAGCGCTTTTCTAGTCTTATCGACTACTCAAAGCGCTTTTACATCATACAGGATACATTCACCATTCACACACATTCATACACTGTGGCCAAGGCTGCCACCTGCTCATCAGATAAACACTCACACAAATTCACACTCCAATGCGCAGCACTGGAGGCAACTCAGGGTTCAGTGTCTCGCCCAAGGACACTTCGACATGGGACTGCAGGGCCAGGGATTGAACCACCAACCTTCCGATTGGCAGGTAACCGCTCTAACACTGAGCCACAGCCGTCCAGGCGATGGGTTTCATCCTTTGGATGATCTTCTCAACCTCTTGCTGGGAGATTTCTGGAAAGCAGTGAAGGGGCTGGGAGACTGAAGGCTGTGAGTGGACAGTTGGGCTGGCTAGTGTTGAGGATCCAGGAAATGAAGAGTGGATTGAGTCTATTTTTGTTTTGAAAAAGTCCAGGAAATTATTACAGTGCTCTTCTGTAGTTTCTGGGAGAGAGGGGGTTTGTGGTTTGAGAAGAGGATTCATGGTGGAGAACAACTGCTTGGAGTTTCCGGGACTGTTTCTGATGACATTTGAGTAGAACTGTGACCGTGTCTCTGTAAGTGAAGTGATGTGTGTCTATGTGTAATGAGTAATCCTTTTGGAGTTCCCAAAAAGCTAGCTTGTGCATGTTTACTCCCTGGAGCTGCCCTCTTCATGGGCCCCACTCTGGCTGCGTTTCAAAGAGCTTTTGCCATTTTTATGGAGGAGGCTTTCTCCTAGCCCGGGGAAACTGAAGGCTCCCGTCTCTTGCTACGCCCCGTTTACTCGGGCTCAAGGCGACAAGGATGCATGTTTTCCCAGGGGCTGGCGGAACAAACAATATAGCCCTCCGCCATCCTCACCCTGATCACGGCATCCACGGTGGCGCTGTCCAGGGTCATGGCATGGCAGACTATGGCCCAGCAAAACACCTGGGTCCACATGCCTCTGCTGCCCGTGGAAGTTAGACGCTAGTTACACGTCTGTACGGCCCCATAGCTTCTGACAGGCTTTTTGGGCCTGGTCCCCCTCCGCAGCGTCAGGCGGCACAACATCGCCAACAGGCTGCACAAGGTCGGAGAACCATGAGGGCGGCCTCCACCTCGTCCAATCCGCCTCCCGAGCCACCCAGCAAGCAGCATCGACAGTGGCAATGACGGGGAACGGGGATCGTCTGTCCCTCTTCTGCTGAGAGTTGGAAACACAACGGCATGTTTGAGGGCCACTCCCTCCAATTTTAACAGCTGTTTTAGCCTCAACCAAACAAGGGCTGTTTGGTTGAGGCTAAAACAGCTGTTAAAATCCCTCCTTCACATCAAAGATTCTAACTAGTTCTTTTTAAGTCAAGGTTGTTTTTGCCCTCAAGGTTTTTTCCCCCCCTCCTGATGTCAACGATGCGGAGGAGGCTTCCCACCGGTTGTGTCCGGTGCATGCTCTTTCTGAAAACATTTTACGCACAGCAAATATCAGAAAAACACAACAGCTACATTGTGCATTATTGAGAATCCTCCCAAGGGTAAGCCCTCTCAAAACAGCGTCTGTCTCACAGGCAGTGCGAGGCTATTACGTGACATCCGAGGGCATTCTACAAGGGCTCTGTCTGTGCCTGCGGCTCTATTTAAAGGCATGGCAGTAGCCGACATCTGCGCGGCAGCCTCTTGGGCTTCCCCGTACCCTTTCATCCGCTTCTATGTGCGAGATTTGTCTGAACCTTCCATGTCCCGTTCGGTTCTTTCCACAATCCACGGCGTGTAGTGCTGCCTTGGATGTACGTTATGAGTACAAAAAGCAAATCACCGATTGTTACCAACCAATCACGCACACCTAATGCGTACCGCTGCAGTCACACCCTGCTGTCTTCATCTCGCCTGTTTTAGGCGCATTGTGAGACGCAGTTTCTTGTAGTTTCATAACCATGTTACTTCCAGGCACTCCTATGCCACGTAAGTGGTGTCAGTAACCTTGCTCCGCTGTCTCACCGCTCCTGTTTTTGGAGAATATTTGTGAGACAAAGCTCTTAATGTCATACATTGTCATATCGTGTCACAGGCACGGAGATAACCATGTCACTCCATTGCATGCATGATTTTTTCGCCTGCATACGGTCCTCCCTCGGGTGTCCCTTACAGGGTCAATCACGCACAACTCCCATTACTCATTGAACTACTGCCATCATGTTGTCGGCCTTATGAACTTTCAGGCCACGACATTAGCATGGGAGGCTTTCTCAGAAGAATGATTGAGCCTCTCTATATTTTTGTTGGGAAAATGTGGTCTGCGTTCGGCTTGAGGGCCCTGCCCCACAGGTGGCATTGACTACATCAGCTTCGCCCTAACCCAATTAGCATAGCCCTTAGAGGGCGAAGCCTATACGAAATAGAATGATAGTTACGTAGGTAGCTCCAGATTCAATGAGTATAGGCGTAGCCCTCTAAGGTCCGGGCCACCTGCTCCTAGTACATTAGTTGAAGAAAAAGCTGATATTTTGGGAGACAAACAATGGGTCTGCTGTGTAAATGCAGACGTAGTTGAGACCCGTGCTGGACGCAAGGGCGGGAAAGAAAATCTTCACGACTGCTGATGCGGGAAGGGATAAACCCGATAGTGTAGCCCTTAGATGGCTATGCTTGTACTCATATGATCTGGAGTTACCTACATAACTATCGATATGGGTTCCATCCGGTGGCGGCGATCAGGCAGCATATTCTCAATTTAACGTATACATAAAGGGAGGTTCGAAAGTTTGTGCAGCCCAGGTTAAAGAAGCCAAGAAAAGTTGGAAAAAAGGCAAAAAGTTAGATTTTATTTCCATCATTTACACTTTAAAAATAAAATAAAACAAAAAAATGGCATCTGCAAAAGTTTGGGCACCCTGCAGAGTTACTAGCATGCACCGCTCCCTTTGGAGAGCTGAGAACTAACAGTGTCATGGATTGTTCTCAATCATCATCTCAAAAGACTAGGTGATGTCAATCTTAAGGTTTTAAATGCCCAGACTCATCTGACTCATCTTGCCCCAACAATCAGCACCATGTCACCAATCACCTCCTTCTACAAAAACTGAAACTGAGTTTTCCTCTTGAAAACTGAAACTGAAAATAGTTGACGCTCACAAAGCAGGGCTAACTCCTTTTATACCGGCCCCTCAGTAGCCCCCATTCCTACTATGCCCCAGTCTGCTGTATAGTAACACCAGTTACTATCAGCGGGGCGGATGGTTAGGTCTATACTAAAAGGAGTTCCTTTGACACTTCCCGGATTGTATAAATGTTAGATTTTCGATCCACACAGTGATTTGCTGATTTAACATTTTTAAATCAATTAGTTATTATTATATCTAGTAATAATTAGTTTTGTTCCTTTTTACTAGAGACACACACACCCTTGATAAATTAAAGGGCCCCCGCCTGGATCAGGGAAACCGGAGGCGAGGCAAGAGGCCTTTTCTTATTTTTACCCCAGACGTCCCCAACTGACGGGCTCTTGCCCCCCTATATATTTTAATCACCGCCCGTTAGAATCTTTACAACCAAGGATTTTTCTTTAGTACTCACGGTCAGGAACCGTTCCTCCCAAGGTCACCGGAGGTCCCCTCCTTCTCAGGAACGCCAGCTAGCCTTCGTTCGTCGCCGGTCCGAGAGAGGGTAAGCGCTCGGTGGCTCTGATGGGGAAATGCGATAACAGGAGGTCTGACTGTCAATGTCGAACCCCGCCGGGCTACAGCTCGCCCAGGTGGTTAAATAAGAGTCTTAACTACCCCAACTTCTGCCCTCGGAAAGCCGAGGTGTGTGAGAGAGAAACTAAATGACTAAAATCAAGGAATACAAGTCTTTTGGTCTCCTACTGTAGCTCACAACAAGGGCAGGTAGTTTTATTATTTAGTTAATAATCAGAAACAAGTACAAAACACAGAAATAACATTTTTCCTTTCTGCCCTAAAAGCAAAGAGTATCAAAATCAGAGAATAGAAAAAAAACGGTAAGTGGGGTAGGCTGCGCTGAAGTGAGAGGCCACATCACATCAACTCATATTTATAGTCAAAGTTCGGGCAAATCGGTATTTCCACCATTTCGTAAACATACAAGTGGCCACAGCAGCGGGCATGGCCAGACAAGATCCACTGGTACAGTAAGTGTGACCCTTAGAACACTTAAAAGGGTGCCAAAGGTCACACCTAATGGCTATTTTTAGCTGTTTCTAATATTTAGTTCATACATTCATCAATCAAGCAATATACATTTGAACAACCTGCTATCGTGCAAGTTCTCCCACTTAGAAATCATTGAGGGGTCTAAAATTGTCATCATAGGTGCATGTCCACTGTGAGGGACATAATCTAAAAAAGAAATTCAGAAATCTCTATGTATAATTTTTTAACTATTTATTTGTATGATACAGCTACAAATTAGTATTTGAAAACCTGTCTATCAGCCCTCAAAGACCTGTTAGTCTGCCTTTAAAATGTCCACCTCCACTCCATTTATTATCCTAAATTAGATGCACCTGTTTGAGGTTGTTGGCTGCATAAAAACACTAGTCCACCCCATACAATCAGTATGAATCCAACTACTAACATGGCCAAGACCAAAGAGCTGTCCAAAGACACTAGTGACAAAATTGTACACCTCCACAAGGCTGGAAAGGGCTACGGGGACATTGCCAAGCTGCTTGGTTAAAAAGGGTCCACTTTTGGAGCAATCATTAGAAAACGGAAGAAGCTAAACATGACTGTCAATCTCCATCTGAGTGGGGCTCCATGCAAGATCTCACCTTGTGAGGTCTCAATGATCCTAAGAAAGGTGATAAATCAGACCAGAACTACACAGGAGGAGCTGGTCAATGACCTGGAAAGAGCTGGGACCACGGTTTCCAGGGTTACTGTTGGTAATACACCAAGACGTCATGGTTTGAAATCATGCATGTTACGGAAGGTTCCCCTGCTTAAACCAGCACATGTCAAGGCCCGTCTTAAGTTTGCCAGGGACCATTTGGATAATCCAGTGGGGTCATGGGAGAAAGTCATGTGGTCAGATGAGACCAAAATCAAACTTTTTGGTCATAATTCCACTAACCATGATTGGAGGAAGAAGAATGATGAGTACCATCCCAAGAACACCATCCCTACTGTGAAGCATGGGGGTGGTAGCATCATGCTTTGGGGGTGTTTTCTGCACATGGGACAGGGTGACTGTACTGTCTGAAGGAGAGGATGACCGGGTCCATGTATTGCGAGATTTTGGGGAACAACCTCCTTCCCTCAGTTAGAGCATTGAAGATGGACCAAGGCTTGGTCTTCTAACATGGCAATGACCCGAAGCACACAGCCAGGATAACCAAGGAGTGGCTGTGTAAGAAGCATATCAAGGTTCTGGCGTGGCCTAGCCAGTCTCCAGACCTGAACCCAATAGAGAATCTTTGGAGGGAGCTCAAACTTCATGTTTTCAGCAACAACCCAGAAAACTGACTGATATAGAGAAGATCTGTGTGGAGGAGTGGGCCAAAATCCCTTCTGGAGTGTGTGCAAACCTGGCAAAAAACTACAGGAAACGTATGACCTCTGGAATTGCAAACAAAGGCTACTCTACCAAATATTACCATTGATTTCTCAGGTGTTCAAATACTTATTTGCAGCTGTATGATACAAATATATAGTTCAAAAATCATACATTGTGATTTCTGGATATTGTTTTTTAGATTATGTCTCTCACAGGGGGCATGCATCTACGATGACAATTTCAGACCCCTCCAGGATTTCTTAGTGGGAAAACTTGCAAAATAGCAGGGTGTTCAAATACTTATTTTCCTCACTGTATATA
>NC_048417.1:26620977-26623705 GCF_013103735.1 Etheostoma cragini | reverse complement strand
CATTTTATCAGCCTCAAATCGAGTCAATGACAGCTCACAGAAGACAGAGAGAGAATAGGTGATGAATGTGATGATGTGTGGCAGGCAGGTCTGGAACGCCTTTCCTCTAAATTCAGACGAGCTTCTCCTGCAAACAAGCAGAATACGGAGATAGGTGTACAGGACAAAGAACAGGGGAGTGAAGATGGTTGTGACTAAAAGATACTGACCTACTATGTTGTTCAGAGTTGTGTCCACACAAGAGAGCTGAACCACAGGCAAGTTGGAACAGAACAGCCTATTCAGTTTATTGCCACACAGCGGTAATCTGACAGTAAGATAGAGCATGAAACCAATAGCAAATACAGGGTAGAGCACGGCAAAAATCACAAGAAGTGTTACCATCTTAAATGTCATTTTACTGTGATAATGTAAAGGCTGGCAAATAGCAACAAGTCTATCATAGGCCATGATGCTGAGGAAAGTCATCTCACATGATACATAGGTGTAAATAACATATATCTGAATGGAACAAAATGGACGTGAGATTAAATGAGTGTCGGACAGAATGTCCATCAGAAACCTGGGGAAGAAGCCGGCTGAGCCATAAAGAGAGTTAAACGACAGACAGCTGATAAAAATATACATAGGCTGATGCAGAGACTTCTCCAGACAGACTGCCAGAATAATGACAACGTTAGCAGAGACAATAGTCATGTAGAGCAACAGACACAGACTGAAGAACAGATATCTGAGGGGCCCAAAGTCTGCAAACAGAGTGAACTGAAGATACAAAGGATTTAGGCTGTTGTTGCTCTTCATGTGTGCACAACAGCAGAGCTGGAAGAAGAGAAGTGAGAACAGATGGAGATACAGTAAATTAGATTAAAATGTTCACAGCAAAATGTCCTATTTTAACAGATTACTCAACACTTAGAATAAATCTGCATTCATGTAAATTGCATAAAGTGCACATTTCTAACAATTTTGCTAGTTCAGAAAGACTTGTTAAAAACATCAACATGGAAGAAAAAGGTCAGTGTCACATGAACTAAATTCACAAGCAAGCTCACATTTTTCATTGAACAATATTAGAGTTGAATGAATGAAAAAGAGATATATCCAGGTTAACAAGGCTCATACATGACAGACATTCAAAAGGTTCTTTTCCACAAGTGACATATTTGCAATTACATTCAAACTTTCAGAAAAGCTTTTAGCGTAGTGAAGTTCTCCACTTTTGTGTCTTATAACAGCTGATATAATCAGCTGAAACAATATACTGTATATAGTGTTCATATGTGTCCTGTGGTCTGTCCAGCAGGTAAAAGACAGAGTTCAGAAAACAGTCTTTGCATCAGTGTATGTAAATATTTAGAATAATACACAGCACCCTCCCCTGACTACAGCAGACTGAGGCAGTAGCTGAACCTTTATCCTGTTATGCTGTCACACTGAGAGCTGCAATCTGTACACACAGGGTCCAAAGGGAGGGACAAAAAACAAACCCAAATCAGGAGGGACAGACAATGACACAGATCTGGATAGATGGATTGATAGATAGATAGATAGATAGATAGATAGATAGATATTTATTGATCCCAACAAAATGGGAAATGATATTGTTGCAGCAGCAAAATAAATCACACAGCACAAAATATAAATATAAATGAAATACTAAGACACAATGTACTGTAATAAGCTGAGTTAATGTGTCCCTGTTATTAAGAGTTCATCAGTTAAGCAATGTGGTATGCACTAATGTTACCAGCAGAGGTCAACGTTGTTCTATTGGGGGGAGGGGCAACCCGAGTTTGGAACATTCCCCGTTTCTCAATGTCAAGGATCCTTCCTTGGTAGGACGAGTCCTTCCAAGGAAGGATCCTTCAGGAGCAGGTCAGAGTCCTCCTTAGCATTTGGAGAACATGTACAATGGAACAGGCTATCAAGTGCACGTCATTGCGGGCTCAAGTCATTGAATTTTTTTGCCGCATTTCAAAACACTGGATGAAATGATTGTGGAACTGTTAACTGCGCTGTTTAATTATGCTGTTGTGATGTAGAAGATGAGTTAGCAGCCGTTTCTTATTGTCACGGAAGGATCCTCCAAAGCCAGGAGGAGGACGCTACGTCATCAACGTCCGTCGAAGGACCGTTCCAATGTCCAATGTCAAGAATCCTCCGAATCCTCCGAGTCCTTCATTCAGAAACTTTCCCATAGACAGAGAAGGATGCATATGTGTATCCTTCGCGGTCCCAAATCACCCACAATCCTATGCGCGTGCCTTCGCCGTCTCGTTAAAAAAAATAATAGCGGACCTCAGCGGGAGTTCGAGCGGCATCGCTGACGGTGAAATGATGACTTAAATGTAAGTATCTTTAGTGTGTGCCGTACATTTGTTATCAGCGTTAATGTTTTACATCAATGTAAAGCTTAACGCTGTAAAGCTTGTACAAATTGCTCTAATAATTAGGTAGATACACCCCGAGCTAACGTTAGCTAACTAACCTATAATTTAACTTTCGGCTGTTAGCTAGCTAGGTTGCTGTCTTTGCACAGTTTAATGTACGGTGGCATGTTCATCTCTTTTTATATACCGTTACTATGCGTAACGTTAGCAGATATTTAGAAAGTTGGTGTGTTTATCACTGGTTGTATCTGTAGACGGGCGGTTAACACTGCACCGTGTTAACTTCACTAGCAACGTTCAACGAAGGCTGACATGTATGAGTACTTTCCCATGTAATA
>NC_048417.1:26613109-26620877 GCF_013103735.1 Etheostoma cragini | reverse complement strand
ACGTTGATGACGTTGATGACGTGGCATCCTCGAAATTCAGGCTTTCAAGGATCCTTCCTTGACATTGGGAAACACCCATTGAAGAAGGGTGAGGGTGCTTCCTGCCGCTGTTGTGGTCTGAATGTTCAGCGTGGTCATGGCCAACAGTGACTGGAGTTAAGCTGTTTCTTAAATAAAATGCACAGAAGTTGCAAGTCAGTCATCGCCTCCTTATTCAACGCTGCAGCCCAGGGGGGAGAGCTACAATACAATATACATACACTTGGTTAAAGTGATTATATGGAACGTTTTAATTGTTTAATGGTCATTTTTCCAACAATGTTCTTGAATGACCTGTACCAGCAAATGAGACTAACAGGGAAAAGAACACCATTTTCATATAGTTTTTATTAAGCCCTGTGCCTGGGTTCCATATTTCCTGTGAAGTGACAGAATGATTAGCGGCAGGTAGACGGCGCTACAATAACACATTCTGACAGGTCACAGATTTCATCATTACACCTGAAAGCCTTTTGAACCAGGTAAAATGAATCAGTAGATTTCTTTCTAAAGGTCTATCATTGTATTTTAATGTCATTTTAGAAGTTATCTGCTATAATTATGGCTGATACTGTCTCGCTTATCTGGCGGGGGTGTGGCTGTCTCCCGTCGGCGATCCAGTTCTTTCACCTGCTCGCTTTCTCCTCTGCACGCCGCCCCGCAGATGGCTCCTGCGCGCGTCCTGTTCGACGGCCCGCACGTGACTGCGCGCGCCCGCTCGACCAGGTGGGTTGAATCGGGCAATCAGACGCTCGCGCCTGGTTTAATCAACGTGTTACAAATACACGCATCAGTCATTTGACTGGTGTGCATTGGACTAAGACGGCAGAAGCAGACACTGTGAGGATATGGGATTTTGATTGTGACAGGCTATCGGTAAGCTTACATGGACTCTTATTTGTATGTTTGTTTGCTGTTTGATAGGTTAGGGTATTGTTGTGGGTGAAAAGGTTATCACTGTGTCAAATCTAAATACCTTTTTGTGTAGGTAAAGGGAAAAGGAACTAGGTTTACTACTGTACATTTGTTAGTTAAGACATGCTCTGTTTGTTAGTTAATACTGCACCCGATATTGGTGTATTCTTCTTCTTTATAGAGCTGTGTAGATTGAATTATTACTTTATGTTATCACTATTATTACTCCGACTTCTGATGTGCAACTACTTATGTACTTATAGGTTAAACACTTTATCCACATTGGTTAAAATACCTATTTAATTGTTTTCATTTCTTTTGTGTGTAAAGGTTTTTTACCTGCTGTTATACCGGCCTGGTACCTGATGAACTGGTCAAAATAAAATATACCTTGAGTAAAATCCGAAGTCTGGTCCTTCAAGTGTGGACACCTCACAGCCCAAAGGAACACTTGACAGATACTGGGGTAGGGCCATCACACATTAATGTGCATAAAGAAGCCAAGATAAGATGGAAAAATCTCCAAAAGGCATCAAATGACAGATTAGACATTGGTATCATCTGACATCCATCATGGACAACACCTCCCAACCCCTACATGACACTGTGGGGTCCCTGAGCAGCTCCTTCAACAGCAGACTGATACACTGTGTAAGAAGGAGAGGTACCGCAGGTCATTCATCCCGGCCGCTGTCAGACTCTAACACCTGCAGTACCTGAAAATTCTGTAGCTTCAGTTCCTGTTTTTAATTTAATCCACACACTTTCTGTATATCTTTATCTGTATTTATATTTTTCCATTACAAGTGCTTACTTTTTATTTTACTATTTATGGTCACAGGTGAATATAACTTGTATTATGGTTACCTACTTTTGCATTATTACTTTAATTACATATTCAATTTAATTTTAACGTCACTCACTTACACTGCAATATTTCTTTTGTACTATGGCGGCCGCACTTGACTTTACAAAACCTTTATTTGATGCCACTTTACTTCAGTCTACCTTCTGCTCATTGTCTACCGTTTGCCTGTTTCTCTTGTGTGTTTTCTTATTTGTGTGTTTGTTGGTTTTTTGCTCTTCTTGTTGAGAATGCTACTGTTACAAAGGAATGTCCCCGCTGTGGCATGAATAAAGTGTTAAATTATCTAATGTAATCTATAAAATGTCACAAAAAGTTAGATTTTATTTCCATCATTTACACTTTTAAAACAACAGAAAACATAAAAATGGCATCTGCAAAGGTTTGGGCCATTTTCTGCATATATAAGTGTATATATGTATAAATATATATAAACTGTATGTATATATTTTGAGTATATGCATACAGTATATACATATATATACATTCTACATATATATTATTCTTGTGTTTTTTTTAACTGTTTTTGTGTAAAGCACTTTGGATTGTACTGTTGCTGAAATGTACTATACAAGTAAAGCTGCCTTGCCTTTCTGGCTTCTTGTAAATTTAGGACTTTTCTTTTTAATTAATATCTGTTGACATAAGATTTTCAGTGTTAGGTTATAAAACAATTGTAAACAATCAAACATCTACCCACCCTCCTAACACCTCTAAAACCAAGCTGGTCCCTGAAAGGAGAAAATCAATTACAACATATTAAAATACAATACTGTGTCTCATACATTCTCTGCTTCTATTTTTTCCTTCAAACGTCAAGAATGGATTTTCGCTTTCACACCTTCCACCGTTTGGTTAAAACCAACCCTGGAGCATTTGGTCAGATGGTCCGGTTGGCCTGGGGCGGCGAGACAGCAAATATGAACCCCGGAGCTGATCAATAGTTTAATGCAGGGGCCTCCAACTCCCCCCAACGATATATTGTGTGACATTGAGTTCCATTTTAAACTGGGCCTACAATCAATTGTTAATAGTCTATTCAAATAGTTATTGTCATATTTTTATACTTTCCGTTTTAATGTTAAAGAACACACATGTAGCACATTGTATCTACCTCACCTTACAGGCTGATGAGCCGGTCATCAGTGTTGTGTAAATTAAAATCAAAACACATATAGATGGATTTATCTTTGATTAAAATATGTTGGACTCATGTTGATGTATTTTCTCAGACATTAACTTTTTAATAATAATTTGGGTCCCCCCCTGCAGTAACTCTGAGGACTCCACCATTTAAGTCTTTATTCTCGTAAATTCTGGGGATTTTCTCCAAATTAACCCCCCCCCCCACACACACACACCTTTTTTTTTTATTTACAATGGTCTTAGTAAAACTTTGAAATGTTGTAGGAGGTCAAAGTATGGTAACAAAGTCCTTAGAAAGTAAATCTATAAAGAAAAGTTGGGATTGTTTTTAATGTGTGTGTGTGTGTGTGTGTGTGTGCCTCCAATTAGTATGATGCAATCTATTTCAACAACACCAATATGGCATTCACAGAAGGCCACGGTTGATGTAAGGAGACTGTAATGAGCAGAGGTGTAGAGGTAAAAAAAAAAGGTGGGTAAACTATAAATTCTGTGACCAGGTGGACCACGAAACAATCGCTAATAAGGTGGGCCACGGCCATATTAAAAAGGGAGCTTTTGTCACTAACTTTAAGTGGCCAGAGAAGGAAATAACATCCAGTTATTATCAGACAATATATCCTGTGACATCCAGTTATTATCAGACAATATATCCTGTAACATCCAGTTATTATCAGACAATATATCCTGAAACATCCAGTTATTATCAGACAATATATCCTGAAACATCCAGTTATTATCAGACAATATATCCTGAAACATCCAGTTATTATCAGACAATATATCCTGAAACATCCAGTTATTATCAGACAATATATCCTGAAACATCCAGTTATTATCAGACAATATATCCTGAAACATCCAGTTATTATCAGACAATATATCCTGAAACATCCAGTTATTATCAGACAATATATCCTGAAACATCCAGTTATTATCAGACAATATATCCTGAATTTCACCTGACTGACGAATCTTTGACTAGTCTGCTGCTTCCTGCTTGATATTCCTAGCCCCCACCTCGCCTTGCAGGCAGCGCTGCGACCGTGACTTCAAGGCACCCAACCATTGCCCGATCCTAGTGCCTACCAGGCAACGCTGCCTGGAAGGCAACGTTGAGGGCTCTACACCCCAAACACCGTCAACACTGACAGTAATGCAGCGCTATATGATAGACTTTGTCTTAAGTTTAACAACCTATGAAACTAATAATGAACAATATGAAACTAAAACAACAGAAGCTTAATTAAGAATGGCTTTGGGACAAAAGGCAATTCAGAGCTGGATAAACGCACTTTGGAGGTGGGTAAACGCCATTTCCAAATTATAAGAGGTGCATAAACGGCGTTTACGTGTGTTTAGCCTCCACTACATCCCTGGTAATGAGTGTCATTAGCGTGGATGGACACCATGCTAGGCCTCAGGGGGGTGACTGCAGCCAGATAATTATCACCTACTGGTCACAGGGTTTGGCCTCAGGGGACAACTGAGAAAGAACAGTTATCACAAACACAATTACTTTGTCTCCGACCAATGAAATGTTTAATTAAAGTGACATGACGGAGTCATTTTGCTGAATTTAATAATAAACTGTTAAACTATGCCACACACAAGAAGAGGATTAAGAAGTACTCAGAACTTTTACTTGAAAATAAAATTACCACGGTGCAGAAATTCTCTGAAGTCCTGCATTCAACATAGGACTGCTCAATTAAGGAACAAATTATTTTGGTTAATACTGAAATCATTATTATTAACCACGGTTACTCGTTGACTTTTGAGAAACATGTTGCATTTATTATAACAGTGAAACAAATCAACAGTAAGAAAACCGATACAGTGATGAGAGCTAATGAGGTATAACCATGTATCAGCTATTGTATAAATCCATCCATAAGTAACAAAAAAAAAAAACATGCTGCAAATAAGTTGCACCAATCACGTTGGTGTATCTGATATAGGCGGGCCAGAGACAAGATGAACAGATAACGACTAATCTACCAGTTAGCTTCGCTGGTTGCTATGCGTATGGTTCCCGGGCGCTATCCAATTGCGTGCAGCGAGAGTTTCAAATGCACGCTTTCCTAGTCTTAACGACTACTCAAAGCGCTTTTAGGATACATTTACCATTCAAACACACTGATACACTGTGGCCGAGGCTGCCATAGCTGCCAAGGTAGCTGCCAAGCTGCTACCTGCTCATCAGATATACACTCACACACATTTACACTCGTGGGAGACTCTGGGTTCAGTGTCAAGGACACTTTGACTTGGGACTGCAGGGCCAGGGATTGAACCGGCGACCTTCCGATTGGCAGACAATCGCTCTACCACTGAGCCACAGCCGCCCCACAACAGTGCCGCCTCTCGAGATGGGCAAATTTAATTACTTGATGCCAGATACTAAAACTTTCGGATTTGGGTCTGAATTTCCAGACTGGGTATTTGGCCTAATTTGTGTCAGTTTAGGGGTCCTTGAATTAAAACTAATTAGGAACCAATTTTCTTTGTTATGATATTAAAGGCACAATATTTATTGACAGTTCCATCTGCGTGAAAAAGCATCACACAGTATATTTTCTAACATGTGCTTTAACAGTCATTTGTGAAAAGTATATTCTACTAACGGTGTAAAAATCAACAACGTGAGTTTTAAAAACATATTTTGTGAGTTAAAGCATACAACTTGTGCATTGTTAATGTCTGTTATGGTTGGGTTCCAGCTGCCCGCTTCTCCTCTTATCATTGTTTGATATTTAAGATGTTTTGTTTGATTCTATTGACAAATGGGATTTCACACTCATAGCTCTAGACTGTCTTGTTTATTCTAAATCCTACATCATTATTATATTATGTAAATATATTACAAAGGGCAACTGTTTCACCACAAAGTCATATTAACACAGAATAAACCCAGTGGAACAAACAGAGCTAAAACACTGACACCATATTCCCACCAAACAGTGGTGTAGTGGTAAAAAAAGAGGTGGGTAAACTATAAATTCTGTGATCAGGTGGACCACGACGCGATCACCGATAAGGTGGGCCACGGCCTACCCGTGGATCCTGATGACATTGCTATAGGTTGTCTTTTATCACTGGTTGTTCCCTCATAGGTCACACAATCAGTATTCAATTCATACATTAATCGAAGTTCTTGTTAAAAAGACTTAAGAAGGAATTATATGGTTGAAATCTATGAAGTTTACTAAATTACAAAAAAGAGACAACAAGAATATGTGTAAAATATTCACATTTAACAAAGCTTGTTACTAACATCCAGTTATTTATCAAACAATATATCTTAAAACATCCAGTTATTTATCAGACAATATATCCTGAAAAATCCAGTTATTTATCAGACAATATATCCTGAAACATCCAGTCATTTATCAGACAATATATCCTGAAACATCCAGTTATTCATCAGACAATATATCCTGAATTTCACTATTGGGAAAAGGTAGCTAGGTGACCTGCAACGTCATGTCTGAAAGGGGTAGGCTAACCTAATCATTACCGTGCCTTTTTGATTCAGTGGCATGAATCTGCCATTAACCAAATTAACCTAAAAAACATTAAGTTGAGTCCTGTTTTCCGAGCTCACTCACGTTGTGCTTCTTTCCGACACCTTTTGCTGGCATCAGGAGGAAGGCTGCTGTCTCCGCGGCGCTTGATGACGGATGTCCATTTTTAAAACCCATTCATCATTAACTACATGAGACATGTAGCCTAATGTCGGATAGTGGGACTGACAAATCTTTGACTGCTGATTCCTGCTTGATGTTTTAAGCACCCAACGTCGACTTCAAGGCACCCAACCATTGCCCAATCCTAGTACCCTCCAGACAGCGCTGGCTGGAATGCGACGCTGGGGGGACCATACCGCAAATACCACAAGAGATTGGTCAACACTGACAGTAATGCGGCGGAATCAGGGATGTAGTGGAGGCTAAACGCACGTAAACGCCGTTTATACACCTCTTAAAATTCGGAAATGGCGTTTACCCACCTCCAAATTGCGTTTATCCACCTCTGAATTGCCTTTTGTCCCAAAGCCATTCTTAATTAAGCTTCTGTTGTTTTAGTTTCATATTGTTCATTATTAGTTTCATAGGTTGTTAAACCTAAGACGAAGTCTATAGCGCTGCATTACTGTCAGTGTTGACGGTGTTTGGGGTGTAGAGCCCTCAACGTTGCCTTCCAGGCAGCGTTGCCTGGTAGGCACTAGGATCGGGCAATGGTTGGGTGCCTTGAAGTCACGGTCGCAGCGCTGCTTGCAAGGCGAGGTGGGGGCTTAGAATATCAAGCAGGAAGCAGCAGACTAGTCAAAGATTCGTCAGTCAGGTGAAATTCAGGATATATTGTCTGATAATAACTGGATGTTTCAGGATATATTGTCTGATAATAACTGGATGTTTCAGGATATATTGTCTGATAATAACTGGATGTTACAGGATATATTGTCTGAAAATAACTGGATTTTACAGGATATATTGTCTGATAATAACTGGATGTCACAGGATATATTGTCTGATAATAACTGGATGTTATTTCCTTCTCTGGCCACTTAAAGTTAGTGACAAAAGCTCCCTTTTTAATATGGCCGTGGCCCACCTTATTGGTGATTGTTTCGTGGTCCACCTGGTCACAGAATTTATAGTTTACCCATCTCTTTTTTTTACCACTACACCTCTGCTCATTACAGTCTCCTTACATCAACCATGGCCTTCTGTGAATGCCATATTGGTGTTGTTGAAATAGATTGCATCATACTAATTGGAGGCACACACACACACACAC
>NC_048417.1:26591334-26613009 GCF_013103735.1 Etheostoma cragini | reverse complement strand
TAATAACTGGATGTTACAGGATATATTGTCTGATAATAACTGGATGTCACAGGATATATTGTATGATAATAACTGGATGTTACTTAATTCTCTGGCCACTTAAAGTTAGTGACAAAAGCTCCCTTTTTAATATATATATATATATATATATATGGTCGTGGCCCACCTTATTGGTGATTGTTTCGTGGTCCACCTGGTCACAGAATTTATAGTTTACCCACCTCTTTTTTTACCACTATACCTCTGGGCGCAATATGATAGACTTCGTCTTAGGTTTAACTACCTATGAAACTAATAATGAATAATATGAAACTAAAACGACATAAGCTTAATTTAGAATGGCTTTGGCACGACAGGCTATTCAGAGGTGGGTAAACGCACTTTGGAGGTGGGTAAACGCACTTTCCGAATTTGGAGAGGTGCATAAACGGCGTTTACGTGCGTTTAGCCTCCACTACATCACTGCCACCAAGCACACCTTAGTTTTTAGAATAATACACAGCACCCTCCCGTGCCCAGACTTCCAAAGACAGGGAGATATTCTTGCTTTTTAACGAAGCATAGACAATCTGCTGCATTGTGAATTAAATTGCTCACATTCTTGCGCATGTACTACAATTGTTGCTAGAGGATTCCACTAGAGGGCACACCAGAGATCTAAAACCAGATTTTCATGACGTAAACAGAAGACAGAGTGGCAAATTTAAGGAGTTCACGATGTTGTGACAAGTGGGGACTTGTTAGCTCGTCCGGGATTGTCACAAAGCGGCCCAAAGTACTGTATGTCACAAAGAGGGGAGAGCATTCAGATTAATGCTCAAATGAAAGTTGTAATTGCTAAACACATCAGATATCTATTTGAAAAATGAATTGGGTGTGGTGAGTAATGGAATCAATTGTGAGTGGAGTGTAAGGATGAGTGAAGAATGTGTGGATTGATGTGGACTGCAAAAAAGGGTTTAACAAACCCAAACCAGGAGAGATGTGTACTATAGGAGAAAGGTAGACATAGACTAGGTCGAGGTCAAGATTTAGGCATGCGGTAGAGAGTGCCAGCTCCTGCAGGAGGAGGCCAATGAAGCCACAGCAGACAGTAAGGGAGGGGTCGTAAAAGATGCTGTCCTGAATTTCCCGTAGCTACGAGAAACAAAAAACTACTTTTGAGCAATCACGCTTCAAGCTGAAAATTTGTAGCGTGCAATGAGGCAGGCCTGCCTGGATATTTTGGGGATTAAGTGATACAATATGTAAACCATATCCTCATTCCATTAATGCACGTTGCCATCTTGACTTCTTCCCTTGTACGGAGTCTTGTGTTCTCTTGCCCCCATAGTCTTGCCATGTTCCTGCTCGACACTCTCTGCTACAATTCTCGATGTCTCTCATTCTCTGTCTGTCTCTCTCTCTTTCTCTCACCCCCAACCGGTCGAGGCAGATGACCGCCCACCCTAAGCCATGGTTCTGCTCGAGGTTTTTGCCTCTTAAAGGAAGTTTTTCCTTGCTTCTGTGGTCTAGTGCTTGCTCTTGGTGGGAACTGTTGGGTTTCTGTAAATAACATTCAATTCAATATAATTCAATTTTATTTATAGTATCAATTCATCACAAGAGTTATCTCAAGACACTTTACAGAGTAGGCCTAGACCACACTCCAGAATTTACAAGGACCCAACAGTTCTAGTAGTTTCCTCCAGAGCAAGCAACAGTGCTACAGTGGCGAGGAAAAACTTCCATTTAGGCAGATAACATCACAGAGTACAGTCTAGACCAGGGGCCTGATGCACAAAACCAGGATAAGGGATTAAGCCGGGATATTCAAGTTATCCTGGATGAATTTAGCTTTGACTCGGTTGCACGAAAACAGGTTGAATCAAAGCCAGCCAAGTAACCATGGAGATTTCTTCTTTGCGGCTAGCCTGGTCTAGAGCAGGCTTACAGCCAGGCCAGGATTAATCCTGGAGTCTCATGTGTTAACTGATCCGACATAAATGTGTTTAACAGTTATTACATTGTCTTCTGAATGTGTTCTGCTTTATTTTTATTAACATGCATTATTTGACACTATTGTTGTTATGAGTTTGATTTAAACCCCTACTTTTGCAGTTGTTTAGATGGTTAGAAATGGTTTCACTGGCACCCAGAAGCGGAGCAGCAATCAAGAGATTTGGGACTTTTCCCGGCAGGACGGTAGTGTGGCGACCACTGCCTGCCGGCAGACCTGTGCGTTGCAACAGTGTCCTCTCTCTGTAAAAGTAGAGATGAGCAGCGCAGGATCAGGTTTATACCGGAAGGTCGGGAGATTTTGTGCAGATAACATGTAGAACATTTTGAGAGCTAGAATTAAAACTACAGACTGTTCCAGCTGATATGTGGGTCTGATTATATTTTATTAAATCGGAATCGCACCACAGTGTTTTTGTCACCTCCTGTTCTGGAATCGGCTGGAAACTGTCCGACTTTACTGCAGCTTTTTTGTCCCCCCCGTCTGCTGCCGCCTGCTCTCGTCCACTTTACAGGCGAGGCGCAGTTCATCTCCAACAAGCCTATTGTTCGTTTGGCTGCCTGGGGCTCCAAGATAGAGCGACCAACTTTTTTTTGGAGCAAGCATTGATTATGCGTGACACGGTCTTAATTTGCGGGACGTATTTATTGGGCTTCAAACGCTGTGCGCGCACGCGCTACGCGGGACGGGTGGTCACCCTATTCACACTTCACCTATACCTGTTCTCCAATCATCTACAAATTCCCTCGCTGTCTTTCCTCAATTGCATTACCCCCCACACGCACTGTTAACTGGGACAACCTCAGATCTTTCCAGCCCGCCCCCATCTCACCACCCTCTCATCATGCCAAGTTGGCCCTCCTCAACACCCGATCAATCAACACTAAAGCCCCAGTCCTTCATGAACTAATCCTTGACAACTCGCTAGACTTTCTTCTGCTCACCGAAACCTGGCAACAACCCAATTACTTCTTCTTCCTCAACCAAGCATCCCCCACTGGATACAATTACATCTGCAAACCCCGCCCCTCCCGACGTGGTGGCGGCCTCGCCGTCATTTACAGTCAGAACTTCCAGATCACTGAACTCACCCTCCCCTCTGTTTCTTCATTTGAATATCTCGCCTTCAAAACTCTTTCCTCCATGACAGTTCTCCTCATCTAGCGGGCACCTATACCAAACCCTTCCTTCCTGTCAGACTTCGCAGAACTCCTCACACTAGCCTCATCTCTCTCCTCATGTCTGCTGCTACTCTGTGACTTCAACATCCATATAGACTCCCCCTCTTGCAAGCTGTCATCAGAATTCACCACTTTACTGGACAACTTCACTCTCATCCAACATGTCACATTCCCAACCCATGACAAGGGACACATCCTCAACCTGGTTTGCTCCATGAACCTGCCTGTGCTGGAACTCCATCCATGCCTCTTTCCCCTCTCTGATCACAAACTGATACGGTTCATCATTCCTTTTCCAACCGCACGCCCACGCATCCTTCGAGAAATCACCTTCCGCAATCTTAAATCCATTGATCCCCACCATCTCTCTGACCTGCTCTCCTCCACTCTCCACCTGGACTCAACCCTCACCTCACCTGATGATCTCACAAACCACCTCTACTCCGTCTTGTCTTCCTCCCTTAACTCTCTGGCCCCCCTCAAAACAAAAACCGTCACCTTTAACACCTCATCACCCTACAAACCTGCACTCCGGAAAATGAAACAAACTGGCCACCGACTCGAACGCCTGACAAAAAAATAATCTCTCACAGTCCACCATGAAGCCTATAAACTCCACCTCACTGCCTACAAAGAGGCTTTAATTTCTGCCAAATCTGCCTACCTCTCCTCCATCTTCTCCAACCCCTGTCATAACTCCAGAACCCTCTTCTCCACAATGAATATCATCATTGCCTCGGACTCATCAAGCCTCGGACCAACACCCACCCTACTTCTTCTCCTGATCTCTGCAACTCATTCCTTCACTTTTTTGCAAACAAAATCAACACCATTTATCAGTCTCTATCCCCTGCATCTGACCTCCCAGTATTTACTCCAGCGCCTACCACGGACCCTCCTCTCCCTATCCGACCTGACCTCCCTTCTCCTCCTCCACACTACCTCCTGTCCCAGTTTGACCTGGTCACCACCCCCGATATCTCTAAACTCATCAGCTCTTCCAAACCCACTATCTACTCCTCTCTTGAAGTTATGCCTCCTCGTCCTCTCCCCCTACCTCACTAAGCTCTTCAACTCCTCTCTGTCCCTTGGAAGTGTCCCCTCTGCTTTCAAAACTGCTGCTGTCACCCCGGTCCTTAAAAAATCTGGTCTGGATCCCTCTTCCCTTAATAACCACGCCCTATATCCTACCTCCCCTTTCTGTATAAAACCCTTGAACGTATAGTTGCCTCACAATTACAAACTCATCTCCTTGCCAATAACCAATTTGAACCCTTCCAAACTGCTCTGCTCAAAGTCTTCAACGACATACTCACTTCTGCTGACACCGGTTCCCTCAACATCCTAATTCTTCTTGACCTGAGTGCAGCCTTCGATACTGTGAGCCATAACATTGTTATGTAACACTGTAACAATGTTATGGCGATGAAACCCAGATCTACCTCAGCACCAACTCCCCCCACAATCCCCCCCTCTCCCACATCCACTCCTGTCTGTCAGCGAACAAAACCTGGATGCACCACAACTTCCTCAAACTAAACAGCAATAAAACAGAATTCCTCCTCATAGGCTCCAAATCCACTCTCAGCAAAGCCAATAACCCCACTCTCATCATTGACGGCACCATCATCTCCCCATCTCCCCAGGCCCGCAACCTTGGTGTGATTTTTGATTCAACCCTCTCCCTTGAGCCTCACATCCGTCAAGTCATCAAAACCTCCTTCTTTCACCTTCGAAATATTGCTAAAATCAGACCCTCACTCACAGACTTATTCATGCCGTCATCTCCTCACGACTTGACTATTGCAACTCACTACTCCTTGGCATCAGCTCCACCTCCATTAAAATGCCCCAACTGGTTCAGAACTCAGCCACATGACTCATCACCCGCTCCACATCCTGGCACCACATCACATACAAAATCCTGGTCCTCACATAAAAAGCCATACACCACCTTGCCCCGTCATACCTCACTGTCCTCCTCTCCCCCTACCAACCTTCACGGTCCCTCAGGTCCACCTCAACCAGTCTCCTCTATGTCCCCAAGTCAAAGCTCCGCAGTTTTGGGGACAAAGCCTTTTCCAGGGCAGCTCCCAGGCTCTCGAACTCCCTCCCCCATGATCTGCATCTCTGAGTCCCTCACCATTTTTCAGTCCCGTCTGAAGACCCATCTTTTCTGTTCTGCCTATCCTTACTTTTTTATTTTATTTATTTATTTATTTGTTTATCTATTTTTTTTTATACACTGTTTCTACTCTGTAAAGCGACTTTGAGTTTTGAAAAAGTGCTATACAAATTCAATTTATTATTATTATTATTATTATTATTATTATTAGCGCAGTGCAAAACGATTGTGATTGGTTTATAGAAAAATGAAAACAACCTAGAACGTATCTGTGGTGTAGCCCCACCTTATTTTGCAGTGCTGTAGAGATATGTAAATTAATGTGAGACTAGATTAATGCGAAAAAATCGTGTTTTTTAAGGTTTGGGACAAATTGTTATTGAGGGTTGGAAAACGGACCTTCTGTTAGTTAGCTGTAGCAACTTGAATTCAGCCAGAGCAATCCCCAGGTCTGTACTTTCCCTTGAATTTTAAGATAAAAATATTTTGCTTGAGTTTGTCTCATTTTCTTGTTCTATTATATTGACACAAATCGGATTCCATACATGTGGCTGTAGACTGTCTTGTTTATTCAATATCCTATTTCGTTATAATCTTCCATGGGGTCCCCAGGAAAAGGGAGCGTAACTCTGTATAATTCCATCCATAACTTTGGAAAACTTTTCCTTTATGTGCATCAATGTCCCAGAAATGCTTGTTACTAACCTAGCTCTGGGGAGTCATTCCCCGGAGTCCTTATGTTCTTTTTTCCCCAGCATGTTCCCTCAGATCAGGGAGGCTCCAAAATCACAGTAGCAGCTGCTGCCAAGGTCCCGCTACAAGCTCTGCGATCCCATGTTCATCTTCTAAACTCTGCAGTTCCCAGCTACGTCCTGCTGTGCCTTGTAATGCCCACAGTGCCCTGCTATGCCATGAACTACTACAAAGAACTGCAACAAACTACTGTTTTTTTCTATTTTTGTTATATCCACTCTTCATTCTAACCCCAACCAGGCCGTCAGACAATGCCTACCAAGAGCCTGGGTCTGTCCGAGGTTTCTGCCTAAAAGGAAGTTTTCCTCGCCACTGTCGCACTGTTGCTTGCTCTGGAGGAAATTACTATAACTATTGGGTCCTTGTAAATTCTGGAATGTGGTCTAGACCTACTCTGTAAAGTGTCTTGAGATAACTTTTGTTATGAATTGATACTATAAATAAAATTGAATAAAATTGAATTGAATTTTATTTACAGAAACCCAACAGTTCCCACCAAGAGCAAGCACTAGGCCAAAGAAGCAAGGAAAAACTTCCTTTAAGAGGCAAAAACCTCGAGCAGAACCATGGCTCAGGGTGGGCGGTCAGATAACTCTTGTTATGAATCAATACTATAAATAAAATTGAATTGAAATTGAATCCATAAGTAACACAAAAACAAATGCATGACTATCTAGTTCATGGATTTTATAGCTTTTCTATAATAAAACATCCACAAGAAAAACCTAATTTCTGTCACTTTAGCGGTCCTTGAAGTAAAGCACTTTTCTAGGTTTTGATTTCAAAGGCACAATATTTATTGACAGTTCAATCTGCATGAAAAAGCATCACATAGGATATTTTACACATATTTAACATGTGCTTTAACAATTATTTGTGAGAAATACAATATTCTATTAATTATATTATACTAATCTATTGTAGAAACCGACAACATGAGTTTTAAACATTAAAATTGAACCTTGTTAAATGAGTTGAAGCATACAACTTGTGCAATGGTAATATCACGGTTGTAGTTCAGGTTGATGACATCTTTTCATTGAGTCCTTGAAAATGTGATGAACAAAATCAATGGAAAGATACATTGAATATGTTCTGAAGCATATGTTGTGACTTAGAGCTTCATTGTTGCCAATAGTGCAGTGCACAGTCTTAAACTGTCACAGCAGAATCCTTCTTCAAAAATCTAATAATCACTCCTTTGATTTGAGGAAGACTTAGGCCGTAAACTAGAGGGTTATTAAT
The DNA here is from genome assembly GCF_013103735.1 of Etheostoma cragini. Taxonomy (NCBI): domain Eukaryota; kingdom Metazoa; phylum Chordata; class Actinopteri; order Perciformes; family Percidae; genus Etheostoma; species Etheostoma cragini. Next base: position 26,605,706 of record NC_048417.1, on the reverse strand, counting down.
GGGGGGGACCATCAAATACTCTAAAGATAAAACAACTGTGATGATAGGTTTCATTTTATCAGCCTCAAATCGAGTCAATGACAGCTCACAGAAGACAGAGAGAGAATAGGTGATGAATGTGATGATGTGAGGCAGGCAGGTCTGGAACGCCTTTCCTCTGAATTCAGACGAGCTTCTCCTGCAAACAAGCAGAATACGGAGATAGGTGTACAGGACAAAGAACAGGGGGGTGAAGACGGTTATTATTGTAACAAACTGACCTGCTATGTTGTTCAGAGTTGTGTCCACACAGGAGAGCTGAACCACAGGCCAGTTGGAACAAAACAGCCTATTCAGTTTATTGCCACACAGTGGTAATCGGACAGTAAGATAGAGCATGAAACCCATAGCAAATACAGGGTAGAGCACGGCAAAAATCCCAAGTTGTGTTACCATCTTAAATGTCATTTTACTGTGATAGTGTAAAGGCTGGCAAATAGCAACAAATCTATCATAGGCCATGATGCTGAGGAAAGTCATCTCACATGATGTATAGGTGTAAATAACATATATCTGAATGAAACATAATGGACGTGAGATTAAATGAGTGTCGGAAAGAATGTTCATCAGAAACCTGGGGAAGAAGCCGGCTGAGCCATATAGAGAGTTAAAAGACAGACAGCTGATGAAAATATACATGGGCTGATGCAGAGACTTCTCCAGACAGATTGTCAGAATAATGACAACGTTAGCAGAGACAATGGTCATGTAGAGCAACAGACACAGACTGAAGAACAGATATCTGAGGGGCCCAAAGTCTGCAAACAGAGTGAACTGAAAATACAAAGGATTCAGGCTGTTGTTGCCCATCATGTCTGCACAACAGCAGAGCTGGAAGAAGAGAAGTGAGAGTAATGGAAAAAAAGAAAGAGGGTAAAAAAAGAAATTGAGGTACAGTAAATGGGATTACAATATTTCAGCAAAATGGTCTATTTCAACACTTAAAAAGACACAAAACATACAATAAACCTGCATGTAAGTTGCATCAACTGCACATTTCTAACAATTGTGTCTAACATTCTGCATAACTACACAATTTGAGTTAAAAAAGACGTGTTCAAAAAATAAAGACATTGGTGGAAAAAAGGTTACATGAACCAAATCAACAAGCAATCTCACATTTGTCAATCAGTGTGTTAGCTCAATGAAGAAGAGATTTTGTTGCAATCAGCCTAAAAAGAGTGTCCTCTGATAGCTGAGAAATCAGTACATATAGCAGACAACATAAAATACTGGACATAGCACTCATGTTATTCATGTGGTCTTTTCAGTTAATACATTCATGAAGATAATCAGAAAACAGTCTTTGCATCAGTGTGTGTGAACATAGCTTTTACAATAATACACAGCACCCTCCCCTGACTACAGCAGACTCAGGCAGGAGCTGAACCTTTAATACGGTTTTGTTGTCACACTGAGAGCAGCAGCCTGTACACACAGAGTCCAAAGGGAGGTCTGGTGTGTCAGACACTGATTACGCAGTTATTTGTTATGTTGCATCAGTATACCCAAGCCCTGACTTCCAAAGCCAGAGATATACTTGCATAAAGATCAATTGAAAATGTCAATGTCAATTTTATTTCTATAGCACATTTAAAAACAACAACAGTTGACCAAAGTAACTTTGAACTTGAACAGGGTCGATGTCAAATACATAAATAACAAGTATAAAAATCACTCCAAGAGTACACTTTACCAGAGAGGCTGACAAGTGTGAAACCCCCAGGATTATGACACATTCTCTGATCACCCTTTTTGAACAGGGGAACCACCACCCCGGTCCCCCACTCCTAAGGCAAATCAGCATTTAGCCTTTGGTGCGCTGGTATCACGTACAATTATGAGAATCATTATGCCTGAACATGGTTTGGCATTTTAGACAATCCATGACTAGCACTGTGGTATGACAAAAATGTACAGCTTGGGTTTATAGCAATGCCGTTTACGACATCACTGTAGAGCAAGCATCATCACAATTCTGCCCCAAGAACAGCAAGCCCCTGATGTAGGGTGAGACACGGAAATGATGGAGAAGACTTCATACATGACGAATCCCATGACTCTAGATTAAATGCAGCTTTATTCACACAGTTAACAGACTTTCCTGAAAGGAGAATGGTTGACATGCAATCAAATGCACTGCTCAAAGATTCTCAACGAATGTAAAATCGACCCATCCTTTATAGTCTTTAGGACCCCTTCTGGACCCACTCATTCCTAACATCACCCTTCACTCAGGGGATTCTCATCACTTGAATAGTCCTCATGTAAATTATTATGTTTTAAAAGTTGTTACATGCAATAATAGTCAAATCCAGAGTCATTTAATTAGCACAGTGAATAAGCTGCCCTTCATTGCAGGCTCATGTGATTTTTCCCCTGACTTCCTGCAGCTGTAACAATGGCTATAATGGCCATTATTCATCATTTCTATTATCTTAAAACACATCCGAGGGCCGTATGCTGTAAAGCCTGTAATGTTGTTAACATCGGTCATCGTTCAGGAGGTAGCAGTAACCAGTAGCACGACCTAATGATTACACATCTGTGGTACTCTGAAAACATCCATGGGTTGATTTTGAGAAGCATTTAAACAGGGTGTCTCATGTGACACGTGAAGTTGAATTACTCGGGTCTCTTTTAAGACCAACCCCTGTACTTAAGTCTGACACAGGCCAAGTTTTAAAAAAATGCGCTGGGAGGTCTCCTCGTGCACTTGTTTTATTTTTGTTTAACTTAAAATAGAAACCCAGAATAATAGATCATTTGACAATGTTGACATCAACACATCTTCAATATCTGACTGGTATAACCTTAATCAATAAAGTCAAAGACATTAACCTTCTGAGGTCAACACTGTTGCAACCAACATCGAATTATTCGTTGGACATAATGAATATGATATAAGACGTATTCATCTCCAAATCAACACAGTGTAGACACTTACTTTGTTTGATTAGAACAAAAGAAATGTGCCGTTTAAACAAGATCTTCCATGCGGTTGTAGTCTGTGGAACAAGGAATCCCTACATTATTTTACGCCATCACTGATATCTCTGCATGTTGTTAAATGGTTTTTACATATTTTATGTGACTTATTAACAGGGCTTGGCTACTTTATGCACATTAATACACCTAATACACCTGGGGTGCCAAAACTTTTGAACCCCACTGTATATAAAACTTTTCTATGTTGCAACTTTATAATAGACATCCAGACACTGATTGTTTACAGACCAACTAGTAACCCTTAACAACGTGTTAGGAATATATTTTTCCCCAGGGGTGTGTGCTGTTTCTCACAAAAAAACAAAGCATGTGTCAAAAAGAAGGAGAATTTATTTAGTTTTAAATAAATATTTGAACATTTTCCAGCAGTTTGACATTTATTTCCCTTTCCTAAAAATTGTTTTTACTTATGTCTCTTTTGTATCTGGTAGCCTTTGTAACTCATTTACAAATTATTTGTAAAGCATAGCAAGTGCTCACTTTAGATGGGCTCACATCATGTAATCAGCTAATCAGCAGTAAGTAGAGAGTTAAGAATTAATTGATGTGTTGTTGAGTGCTTGTTACCCCCCTTCCATTAGAGCTGTTTCCTCTATAGATATTAAAGCCTGGTCCATGCAGTGAAGCATATGGGGAGTTGTTATGTAATCACGATTCTATCAAGGCTAAAAAAATCTAAAAAAGATGCTGCACTTGCCCAGACTTTGGGGTGAGGTGACGGATGTTCATATGTCCTCCAAAGTGACCCCTAGGTTTGAGTTGTTGATCCAAGATCAGTCGAGGTTGATTGATAGTTTAAAAAAGTTGAGGTTACACGGAGAATAAATTTGACCTGCTATCTATCTATCTATCTATCTATCTATCTATCTATCTATCTATCTATCTATCTATCTATCTATGGGACCAGGGAAGAGCTTGCTTGTTCAATGATTAATAATGCACAGGTTCATAGCAAAAGCAAAATGACTCTGTGGTGGCCTCTGCCATCCTTTATGCTGTGGTCTGCTGGAGGGAGGGCAGCTCAGACCGGGACAGGAGCAGACTCAAAAGATTGATCAGGAGAGCGAGCTCTGTCCTGGATTGTCCTCTGGACCCCATAGAGAAAGTAGGGGAGAGACGGATATTAGCCAAGCTGACTTTCATCATGGACAACACCTCTCACCCCCTACATGACACTGTGGGGTCCCTGAGCAGCTCCTTCAGCAGCAGACTGATACACACACGGTGTAAGAAGGAGAGGTACCGCAGGTCATTAATCCCGGCCGCAGTCAGACTCTACAACACCTGCACTACCTGATAATGTTGTAATTTCTGTTCCTGTTTTTCATCAAATCCACACACTCTCTGTATCTCTTTATCTGTATTTATATTTTTTGATTACAAGTGCTTGGTGAATATAACTTATATTATGGTTACCTACTTTTGCTTTATAACTTTAATTACATATTCAATTTAATTTTAAAGTCACTTACTTATACTGCAATATTGTTCTTTGTACTATGGCAACCGCAGTTTACTTTACAAAACCTTTATTTGACGCCACTTTACTTTACTTCAGTCTACTTTTCTGCTGTTGTTTGCCTGTTTTTCTTGTGTGTTTACTTGTTTGTTTGTTTTTGCTGTTATTGTTGAAGAATGCTACTGTAACAAAGGAATTTCCCTGATGTGGGATAAATAAAGTATTATCTTATCTCTTAAATGATTAAATATAGATTATGATTTGAAATGTCTCGGTACCTCAGTTTATTGCATATTTAAAACAAAGATGTTTATGAGGTTCATCTAGACCAGATGACTGCTGCAATCTATCTATCTATCTCTCTCTCTATCTATCTAAATATATACAGTATATGTTTTTACTAATCTGTAGTCTTTTACCAACTCCTACATTAGGCCAATGAGGTGGGACCAGGGAAGAACTTGCTTGGATGAGTGTTAATATGAAGTGTTAATGTGCTAATAATCAATGTCCACAAGCTGTCGTCATTTGGGTGCTGTGACCCATTTATTATCCGGACGACATGCCCACTGTAGCACAAACAATATGGTACATTTGCTTCTTATTTCAAATACAATGCTCCACCCAGTGCTCAAACAGAAAACTGCAGAATAATTAATATCACCAACGTGGTATATCAACCTTACCTGCACTGTACAGGTTTTATAAACCTTATGCCTATTGATTTGTTTTATTTAGTGCCTGCTAATAAAACACTAAACAATTAAAACAATAAAATAATTACAAAACTCTAAAAGAAAAACACCGCATGAATCTAATTTTGATAATTTAAAGAAAAACTTGCTTTTTTCCCTGCTTTTTCAAAGCAACCTTTTCATCTATGTTTTATTAAGACTTAGTTACAGGTTGTCACATTATCTAGTATATATAATATAGTATATAGTTAAATGAAAAAAGTACAGTCAAAGGTAACTCAATCAATAAATGTAATTCTTTTTAGTCATAATAAGCAATGCTCTTAGTTGTCAGATGACATGTTAAGTTACCTTTTCCTCCCAACAAGCAGACGTCTACATACAATGCGTATTTTTGACATCTTTAGTCCGTACAGTAAAGGATTGATGAGTGGTTGGCATGTAAGCCAGTACAATGACAGAAAAATACGCAACATAATGGGTAAATAATTCATATTAAACCTGCTTTGTATTAATTCAAAGAAACCCCCAAAAGAAAAATTTAGCAGGGAAGCGAGGTGAGGTGTGCAGGTACTGAGAGCTTTCTGTCTGGTCTGTCTAGAACCAGAAAAACACACTTTAAGGATCCTCATGTAAGAGAAAATAATTAAGATTATAAGACCAAAGATTACTGTAAATATATTAACAAGTCCATAAATGTTAATGCCTGATGTATCAGAGCAGGCCAGCTTGACAACATTAGGGTTGTCACAGTACACTTTGTTAATAATGTTTCCACACAGCTGTAAAGGAGCAGTCAGAACAGAAACTGTCAAAGCAGTGACAAAAAAAGAGTACAACCATGTTAGAGCAATAAGCACGGCAATCTTTTTAGGTGTCATACGAGTATGATATTGTAGAGGAAAACAGATAGCAAGATATCTATCATAGGACATTATGGCTAAGGTCCAAAATTCTCTCGCTCCATAAGAGTGCAAACAGAAAATCTGCAGGAAACAGAAGGGAGCAGAAACAGTGTGAATATCAGAGAGGATCTGAACCAGAAGGAATGGAAACAACCCTGTACTACCATACAGTTCATTTACAAACAGGCTGACCAGAAAAAGGTACATCGGTTCATGTAAGCTCCTGTTCACACAGATAACCACAATCAGCAACACATTGGCACCGATTATTAACAGATATACATATATGATAATGAGAAAATATAAATATTTGAGAACACCTGTGTCAAAATAGGCACTGAGTGTGAACAGTAAAATGTTCGTATCATTTACCATGATCCTCCTGACTCTGAAAAACAAAAATTATAACATTTTGCAAGATTTTACATTTCATTAAACGATTTCTGAAAGGTCAGTCAAACATTTCAAGCTTTCTTCAGACTGTGTGAAGATAAGAAATTGATCACAAACAGCATTCAATCAACAAACAAGAGAGAATGAATTCATCAAACATGCCATTCACCAAGTATATGTGTTAATACTAAGAGTAAGACATTACCCAACAGTTGATGACATTGTGAGAATGCTAACATTCATTTGCTTCAGTGGGACTGTGAGTCCAGTCTAACTGAGCTGAAACCTCTGCTCTGCGTCTTTTAACCTTTTCCACTGAGCAGACGCCCACAAGAGAGGCCGGACCTCATTATCAGAGCAACTTATTGTTTTGGTAACGAGTAGCTTCTTGTTTCTAAGTGATGCTTAAAAAAAATACATTTCTGTTTTGCACAGCACCAATTAACCATAAACAACACTGGCTCACGCAGTTTACTGCTTCCTGTTTGGTGCAGCCGCAGATAATATCAAACAGTTTGGATTTGGAATCTCTACAATGGAAAAACACTAACTGGGACTGAGCTTTATGAACACCTTAAACCAAATGATTGAGACAGATTGAAACGGAGCTCCCTAAATCTAGCAACAATTTTATTTCCATGATGGACATTTGTCTGTGACAGTGGAATCTCTTGGAAAGTAATTTGGTGGAAGGTTTGCCTTAGCTGCAGAGGAGGCTGAAGTGACAGTGGTTAAGGATCATGCAACCAACTTCCACTGAAAGAAATCCTCTTAAACATACTCAGGATGAGATGATGGTGTCCCAGCTCTGGATCGTCTCCAAGAGAAACTTCCTAGTCACTTCAAAATCAATTTTAGTGAACTATTTTCGTAAAATAAGAGCTCATATTTCGAGCCACCATAACAGTGGTTTGAAATTCTTGAGCAGCCAGACCCACGTGATACATTCGTCCAATCAGAACCTATTATTACATGCATTGGCGTCTTGCTAACTAAGACCAGGAACACACTGTCAGTGTTTGTTATTGTTATTGCCACTCTTCATTCTAACCCCAACCGGTCGTCAGACACCGCCTACCAAGAGCCTGGGTCTGACCGAGGTTTCTGCCTAAAAGGAAGTTTTTCCTCGCCACTGTCGCACTGTTGCTTGCTCTGGAGGAGACTACTAGAACTGTTGGGTCCTTGTAAATTCTGGAGTGTGGTCTATCTGTATAGTGTCTTGAGATAACTCTTGTTATGAATTGATACTACAAATAAAATTGAATTGAATTGAATTGAATTGTTTGTGCAGGCTTTGACCCAAAATACAGAGGGTAGACAAAAAGTGGTAGCGTGGAAGTGTTGAAGGTTTATTAAAATTAAAATGGTTACAACAAAAGATGCAAAAACACTAGGAATCAAACTACATAGGGAGAGATGCAAAGAAGAAAAGCTTAAGACAACAGAGGCTGGCGTTGAAAGGCAAACCCCTTTGGCGATAACAGAATCCCTATGTGGGCCAAACAGGGGGCAGGCGGTGAAAACCCTTTGGAGGACAAGTCAGGGCGAAGAGCCTCTGGAGGGAGAGCAGGATGTGGATGGCCTTGACCGGATGGAATGGAGACAGGCAAGAAAGCATGGGCCTGTCAGTACCTTCCAACTGCCTCTAGGGTCGTCTGGAATAACACATTCCAAAAGGACCCCTTTAGTCCAAAGGCTTCCATGATCACCGGTGTTTACAACTGTGTTCAAGGGTTACCAAAGAAGTGCCCACTTGGATTTAATGCCCCTGACCTCAACAAGAATGCCAGAAAAGCTTTGTCCGAGGTGTGAGTTGAAAATCTGTTGCAAAAGGGCCTCTTCCAAATTTTCATAGTTTACCCACATTACCAGTTTGGGTTCACCAGGTCTGTCCAGAGTCTTTTCCAAAACTAAGTCACTATATGGTGATCAGTTGACAATTACGCCCCTCTCTTCACTCGAGTGTCCAGAACATGTGGCCTCAGATTAGACAATATGATCACAAAATCATCCTTGAGCCTCTGGAACCACATACACCTATGAGCATTGTGAAATAACATGGTGTTGATTATGGACAAACCATGACTAGCCTTCACACCTCTCCAGAGGCCTATCCTACAAAGCAAGATTTGTGTTCACCAGGGTAACTTCAGGCCAGGGTTTGGTCGCTCACAATGGTGCCTCACTGGTTACTGGGTTACATCGCCATGGTAACTTACGCTGAACATCTAACCTGCTCAGGAGCTATGTTCAAGATAGAGAGATCCGAGATCAACCGGTATAAACGCACGATCTGCTGACAAACCAACAACTTAATAATACCGTCACCATTCTTAGAAGAAGTTAGCCTGACAAGCCTGGGAACTCACCATTGGCTCACTTGTGTAACCAGCTTATTGGTCCATGGTGAACAGACTTCCCCGTTTCTGGTTGGCCTGTCTCCGTTTTAAATGTGCATTTACAACACTCAGCATTGGTATTTTGGATACGTTTGTTTTAGTGCAACTTTCATAAACATTATCTTTGTGGATTGTGAGGCTTGGACCCAAACGCAGGAAAGCGAGGAGTGTGCAACAGTTTGAAATAAACAATAATTTTAATGTAAACACAAAGAGACTTACAAACTAGTAAGCAGAGCTGGTAAGAAATCCAGTAAAAAAGGAACATGGAAGGACATGGGGAAAAACTCCAGGAACACAAAAACGCAGAGAAATCTAGGAAGATGGAATAAAAGCAAACACAGGACAGCACAACAAATGATAAAAGAAAAAACAACGATCCACAAACAACAGACACAGAAAGCAAAGGGACTAAATACACAAGGAAACTTAGGATAACATAGGACTGGTGACACAAGGGTTGGTGAACAGGTGAAAGACATCAGACAATTGCAAAGGCGGGAAAACCAAAAGACAGCAAGTAAAACGTCTTGGTTTACGTATGTAACCCTTGTTCCCCGAGATAGGTGAACGAGACACTGCGTCGGTTACGACACTATGGGAAACACCTTTGGCATTAGAGGGCTGAATGCGAAGGAAAACTACTCCAATCCTATTGGTCCTAGTGAGAACGGTAGCATGTGAAGGCATAACCGTAGGGGCATATAAGCACACCGGCACATAAATGTAAATGTGCTGTATTTATATAGCGCTTTTCCAGTCTTAACAACTGCTCAAAGCGCTTTTACATCTACAGGAAACATTCACCATTCACACACATTCATACACTGTGGCAGGGGCTGCCGTACAAGGTGCCACCTGCTCATCAGATAAACATTCACACACATTCACACTCCGACGCGCAGCACCGGGGGCAACTCGGGGTTCAGTGTCTTGCCCAAGGACACTTCGACAATGACTGCAGGGGCGGGGATCGAACCACCAACCTTCCGATTGGCAGGCAACCGCTCTACCACTGAGCCACAGCTGCCCCACCACTGAGCCACAGCCGCCCCTAACATAGCTCATTAGCTCTGTCTATGAAGCAAGGCACTCCGGGCGAGGCGAGGGGCGGTGAACGGACGCAGTGTCTCGTTCCCCTATCTCGGGGAACAAGACACTGCGTCCGTTCAACGCCCCTCGCCTCACTTAGAGTGCCTGGCCCAGCCAGCCGCATCACAAACCCCCTGGAGAGACGCTCCCGAGAGGAGAGCCGGATAGGCCGCCATGCCTCTCGTGGAATGAGCCCGTACAGCCATAGGTGAAGGCAAACTGCGCACCAGCTAGGCCAGGTAGATAGTCTGAACGATCCAGTTGCTGATAGTATGTTTGGACGAGGGGAGCCCAGCCTTGGGGGACCCAAAACCAGAAACTGGTCCGTCTTCCTCCACTGGGAGGACCTCAGAGTGAAGACACTCAGCGCTCTGACAGGGCAGAGGAAATGGAGCCTCCCATCCTTCGCCGTCACATGAGGTGGAGAATGAAATGCCTGCACTGACAGTGGACTGTACCTTGGGAATGTAGCCCTGAATGGGGTGCAGGATGGCCCACACGTTACCCGGGGCAAACCCCAGGCATCGGGGATTAACCGAAAGAGCCTGGAGGTCCCCGACCCTCCTCAGAGAGGTGATTGCAAGGAGGAAGGCCATCTTCAGGGTCAGGTACTTGGCCACAGCCAACTTCAAGGGTTCGAATGGGGCCTCAGCCAAACATTCAACAACCAACGTCAGATCCCAGGTGGGAATCCTAAAGTGAGATGCAGGTCTCATCCTCCGGGTCCCATGGAGAAACTGCACGCCCAGGGTAAGCTTCCCCAGAGACCCATCCCTCTAAGGGGCATGGAAAGCCAAAAGCCGGTTGTTGTTTTAGAACCCGCAGATCAAGAATAGGGCGCAGCTGAAAGACGACGTCTGCTGGGGCTCTATCTTCTTTAGAGGTAACTCTCCAGAGCGTCTTCAACCCGCGGATTGAAAGCACTACTGTAAGCATATTACAGGTGCTTTATACTAAAATAGTATCCTAGCCACATGTCTCAACTTAGAACAGAAAAAATCCAGAAAAAAATGACTTATAAAATGGATTTTATATGAATTTATTTCTACAGATATGTCTTTGCGTTTGTCTTATTTCTTATTTCTTAAAAAGCCCAAAAAGTGCTAAATACAAAACTTCCGGAATACAAAAACACATCCACATCACTCACAGATATGTCTGAACGAAGTACATACATAGATTTATAGAAATAAGTAATCATAATTTTATGAAATGTTGAAATGCCATGAGAAGGCCATATTTTTTGCTTTCAGACAGTTGGAGTCATCCCAGGGTTAGTTTTGTCTGGCCATGTCTGGTACCATTCAACTTGTCTTCTTATTGGCTACACAGGGATGCCATGACCTCTTCTTCTAATTAGTGGGATCTACTGTCATTCTTTCCCACGTGGGCCTAATGTGGACTGTATGATATTATTGGCTTAGTTTGAGTGTATCTCTTGATAGAAAGATGCTATAGGCTGGCAACAAGGTTCACTGGTGTCTGCAGACGCCACAAATTATACTGGTGTGTCGACATGATTTCTAGCCCGCACAGGGAAAAAGTTACAAACAATAAAAACCGAGAAATGATCTAGATTTCTGAACGTCGAAACTTGCCCAGAAACTACAAGATTGTGAGAGGACCAGCTAATTATGGATAACAAGGCTTGGATATTCTAATACCTTGGACTGATGGGCATGTAGGAAAACCAAGTCTTTGGCGATCTTTCACCGCTGTGATTAAAGACACGAGGAGACAGGTAGGAACACACACTCGATTTGACTCAAATCTGTCTGTGTTTCTTTACTTCAGAACATGATTTTAACCGCTGTAAGTCACCTTATTGCTTTGTATGTGGGCTCGATGGAATCATAAGACTTTAAGCTTTCTAACGATGTATGACTTGAGCGTGTTGATGACGGTTTAATGCAAGTAATAACGTCCTTTTATGGTGCGTTCCAATTTCGAACCACCAGTGGTACATTGAAAAGTTAAACAAGAAATGGCTCAATAGGATACATGTGTTAACATTCATTTTGTAATTGCACTCCCAGTCTAGGTGCTTTTAGACAAAGAGAGAGGGGCGTATTAGATAAAAATTTTAAATAGATTATTTTGCTTTGAATATTTTATGGAACTGGCATTACCACTGTTGGATAAAACAAAGTAAAGTAAACTGCATTTACCCTAACATAATTAGGAACTGAGAATGTAGAAATTTCGTTTGCCATTTTATATGTTTAGGTATTTTCCTGGATTTTTAAGAGAAAAAACAAAAGAGGCAAAAAGCGTTTTGCACCATACATAGGAACACAACCTGGGAAGAGCTTTTTGTTGAACTTTTTTCTTCTTAAAAAACAATGTGACAAAACACCAAAAGGAGAAAAAGAACTGCAGCTCATACTGGCTGGCCTTGGAAAAACATTAATTAATCATTAATGAAAACATCACATATTCAGAGGTGTGTCATCATTTAATAACTGCCTTGCCTAAAGATTGCCTAAAGATTGAATACACCCATCTTAAAATTCATATTAATGCTTGAGAAGATGCCCAAAACCCTGTGTACAAACTGCAAGAAAATGGTTCTGATTCAGATTCTTCCAGGACACATAAAGGAATGCCAGAATTAACTAAATTTGTGTGATTGTGCTGAAGAAGTATATTATGAGCCTAATTTACAAATGGCATTTATTAACACTCGCAAATATCTGCAAAAACATATTGTAACTTGTGATTGGTCAAGGTATTTACTTTCCACCAATAGCAGGTCATGGTATTATACCATAATAACATCACTTTGTTGGTGCTATAAATTAGGCCCTGCAAGTGTTGTTTAGGCTTAGATATGTTTTCTTAAATATCAGGAGTAGTGTGACACTTTATCCATGTGCCCAGTAAATTCATTTTTTAGACAGCTAATACAGAGTGTCTTGTGGGTAAAAATGCATTTCATCCTGACATCGTTGAGATCCATGCATCCAGTAGCAAATTTTGGTAATTTTGGTTTCAGTACTACTTTTCTTATGTATACCATGTTTATTTGACAATAAATTACCTGGAATAACCTTGGAGCCGAGCTGATTGCTTTCTGGAACTCCTCGGTGCTGTTTTCGGCCCATCTGTAAGATCTCCTGATATTAAACAGCTTGCTGGGCTGTGGTCAGACAGGGGGGTAAGTTGTTTGACTGGGAAGGAACTGAGAGAGGAAGGTTCTATATCTGTGACCATGTACTCCACGGTGCTGCTGCCGAGAGGCGAGCAGAACGTGTTTCTACCTAAAGAGTTTCCTCGGAGCCGACCGTTGACGATGTACAGACCATAGACCGTTAATATGAGTGGACAGAGCATGTGTGACGTCACCCATTGGTTTGTGGAGATCAGAAATGAGTCGTCGAGTTTGCGTTTATGGGCGCAGCCATCTTGGTTGCGGATGTGACGATTTTAGAGAAGAGGGCGGAGTGAGAGCGGAGCCACCGACCGGTGGGTGGGATATACAGTCTATGGGCGGGATCTGACTGACGTTAGCTGAGAGCTAGCAACCTGTTCTACCGTTACTCTAGCTAGCCACTTTCACCGCCGATGTGGTTGCAACGGCTGCTGAATAATTCAAGGTAAGATTTAGCTTCACTAGGTTTTAAGTACATATTTGTCCCATATAGTCTGTTATTACATATAAGAGTCACATTGCAAAGTAAATGAATCTGAAGTTACCATGTAAATTGTCCGTTACGTAAATTTTCTGCAAATCGAAGTTTACTTCTCGTAGTTTAAACGTAGTGTCAGTGAAATGCAAAACAGCGATTGCCAATGCTTATCATAAACGCTATTTGCACATGTATAACCAAGTTTCTTATAACGTTTAGCTAACTGTAATAACCATAATGCAACGATTATGTGCTACTATTTGCCCTGTCAGTCTATAGTTGGGGCATTTAGCCTTGACATGCTGTTAAGAGCTAATGTTAGCAGAAATAAGCTAATTTAACTAAGTTACTGTTGCACTAAAGAACATTCATTGATTCATGTGTATTCTCCTGGATAATTAATGAAGTACAGTTACATGCTAGTGTGCATAGATATTTAACTATGAGGGGCTCAAATTGAAATTGATGATTCTTTCTCTTTCTTTCAGAAATAGGAGTGCTGAGACGATGGCCTGTTCACCTACCCGATGCCCCAGAAGTAAGTAATAGTAATAGATCATTTTCTTTTGCTATTCATTGTACAACATTAAACTTTTACCAAACTTCTGTACAACTAAGCCAAGGTAATAATGCAACAGTCTGGATCATTGGAGACAGCTACATCCGGCGTGGGACAGAGAGAGCGGCAAAGACCATGGGGAACAACCTTGGTATTGCGGATGTCTCCATCTCTTGGTTCGGCTGGGGTGGTC
>NC_048417.1:26588981-26591234 GCF_013103735.1 Etheostoma cragini | reverse complement strand
CTCAAAGCAGTAAATGCAGCGGTCCACGCACGTGCTCCCAACGTTGCAAATCCTTACACTATACTGCAAGGGATTCCAGGGGGGGCACAGTATTTTTCTGTTGTTGATTTGTCTAACGCTTTTTTCAGTGTTCCGGTGGACAAAGACAGCCAGTTCTGGTTTGCTTTCCTGTTTGATGGTAAGGCCTACACATTCACACGCTTAGGACAGGGATTTGTTGAGAGCCCGACCATTTACAATGAGGCACTGAGAGAGAGCCTTGAAAGCTTAACCCTTTCCCCAGGCTCCGCTCTCCTTCAATATGTTGATGACTGCCTAATCGCAAGCCCAACAAAAACACAGGGTGAACAGGACACTATTGCACTATTGTGCCACCTGGCAGCAGAAGGGCACAAAGCTAGTTTAGCTAAACTGCAATTTGTGAAAAGAGAAGTGCATTTTTTGAGTCATGACATTTCAGCGTCAGGGAAAACCTTGTCTCCATCCAGGATCGAGGCAATAATTTCCCTCCCAAAGCCCGTAACAAAAAAACAAATGATGTCATTTTTAGGAATGTGTTCCTACTGTCGTGTTTTCATCCTGAATTATGCTCAGTTAGTTCAACCTTTAGCTGACATAATACACGGCAACAACTTATCTCCACATGACCGCGTCACATGGACGACCGAGGCAGACCAGGCGTTTGTAAATCTTAAAAAGGCTTTTCAAAGCCCTCCAACCCTAGGTTTGCCAAACCCTAAACTTCCATTCACTCAGACAGTGGATGAACGTTTGGGCTGCATGACATTGGTTCTCTTGCAGCCACACGGTGACAGGCTCCGGCCTGTGGCCTATTTCTATGCAAAACTTGACCCTGTGGCAGCATGGTTGCCCATGTGTCTCAGAGTCGTTGCAGCAGCTGAAAAAGCACTGTCAGCCTCAAGAGACATAGTGGGCTATGCTCCATTAACATTGCTAGTGCCACATGCAGTTTCACTAATCCTACTGGAGCAAAAATCTTCCCATTTACCTGCAGCACGGTATTTGAGATATCACACATGTCTGCTTGATATGCCTAATGTCACTGTTAAACGATGTACAGTACTTAACCCTGCTTCTCTTATGCCTACGCTAGGTGAGGGTGAGCTGCATGACTGTCTGGCTGAGTTGCAGCACACCTGTGCTCCGCGCCCAGATCTGACTGACACACCGGTGCCAAACTCAGTTCGGGTTTTGTATGTGGATGGGTCAGCCTCACGCTGCCCTGACACCGGACAGGGGCAGGTAGGGTTTGCTGTAGTATTGGACTCAGATACCTTAATTGCTAAATCTCTTCCCAACCATTTCTCTGCAAGGATATAAGGGGTTGTCTAGTGGTACGCAGGCACCAGAATTGTGGTGTCACCTTGTTACTCTTGAGAACAAGGAGGTTGTTCTCTCGAGAAAATAATTAAACTCTTTCACCGAATATCTGAACTTTTAATCCAGTCTCTAGCCTGTCTTTATTTTGTTTCACCAAGGTCTTTTCTTCAACACAAATTCCTCCCTCGCTGAACAGAAACTTCCATCACACCATTTACTGTCTCCATGTGGAACATTCAGGGCCCTAACTCTGCATTGTTCGCATGTAAAAGTGAAACCTCTGAATTCAAAGACAACACCAAAGACACAGACGTCATCATCCTCCAAGAGACCTGGTGTAGAGCCGGCTCTGTCACTCACTGCCCCCCCAACTACAGAGAAATCATCCTGCCATCAGTCAAACTCCCTAATGTTAAAAGAGGGAGGGACTCAGGAGGCATTATTATCTGGTACAAAGAAGACATCTCAGCCTACATCACCCCTAAAAAATATCAACGCTCAAAATCAAACAAGACATCACTAACCCCCCAACGGACATATTCCTGTGTGCTGTATACATCCCCCCTAGTGACTCCTGGTACTATGATGAGGAGATCTTCCCCCTTCTCCACGAGCAGATCAGCAGCTTCCAGGCACAGGGAAGTGTGCTGGTCTGTGGGGACCTGAACGCTCGTACTGGCTCCCTCCCTGACTACAACTCAGAACTAGGAAACAATCATGTATTTGGACACAATTACACTCAAAACAAAACTAACCTCCCTCGTTCCAACTGGGACGTCCAGGTCAATAAGAACGGCAGAGAGTTACTGCAGCTCTGTCAAAGCCTGGGTCTGTACCATAGACCGTTAATATGAGTGGACAGAGCATCCGGTTTCGAAAAGTGCAACCACTGCGGAAGTAACTTAAAGCTGC
>NC_048417.1:26587347-26588881 GCF_013103735.1 Etheostoma cragini | reverse complement strand
TTTAATGATTTTGTGTAAAGCACTTTGAATTGCCCTGTTGCTGAAATGTGCTATACAAATAAAGCTGCCTTGCCTAGCCTATAGTGAAATTGTCCTAAGCTTTCGGAATCCGAGACCATAGTGCCATTTAATACACGCACATTGCGATTACGGAAATACGCACATGGGTCTTTTTGATGGGGGGCGGCATAAAACATAGCTCCTCCACCCGTTTCTACATCTGAGAGTGCAGTCAGTGCACAAATGGAGTCATTTAGGTTTAGCGGGTGTGGTTTAACGGGTGTAGCCTGTCTTTGTGAATGAGGGAACAATGAACAAACAAAACATTTACACACAAGTCATTTATACCTGCATCACGTTTGAGTTTTTTTATGGAGCCCAGCCAAACATTGGATGAGAACGCGTCGTCTTTGTTAGAGGAGACAAGCCATTTGTTTACTGCGGCTTCCCCCCCTTTGGTCGGTTTCAGTCTTTTGCTCGCGCCGGCTTTGTTTCTTTTAGTGTTGGCTTTGTAAAACAACTCGGCCGTCAGTACATTGATATAAAATGCCCCGCATGGATCTTTTCCTATCAGGTGTGCGCATACTGTGAAATAGCCTTGGTCTCGTGGGTTGACATCATTTAGGGTTAACACTAACACAGGTGAGGAGGTATTTACTTTTTTTACCGTCAGTCTATTCCTCAAATTTGTGCGGTCAAAAAGGATCCGATATCCCCAGTCTTCCTCACCTGTGTGCCAAATTGCTAAGTCCCAAAAAGGGCACAGATCTTCCCCCTTGTTGTCCCTTCCCAAGTCCATCACGGACTCCAAATTATTGTTTCTTTTATGTTGCTCAAACTCTGGCTTCCAATATCGTCTAGATGCAGATTGTGGGGAGCGCGTCATTCTTTTTACCCCTGTATGTGATGGAGGAAAACTGTGTGTGTGCGTGGGTTGTGCATCAGTGACGTTAGTGGGAAAAGAAATGGTGTTAGAGACAATTTTATCTGGTTTGGCTCTTTCATATCTATCCAACAAAAAAAAT
The DNA here is from genome assembly GCF_013103735.1 of Etheostoma cragini. Taxonomy (NCBI): domain Eukaryota; kingdom Metazoa; phylum Chordata; class Actinopteri; order Perciformes; family Percidae; genus Etheostoma; species Etheostoma cragini. Next base: position 26,587,856 of record NC_048417.1, on the reverse strand, counting down.
ACAACCCCCACAACTACAGACAGGACACAGAGAACAAGAATACTATATATTAATATTATATTATATTATATAACTAATATTTTGAACTCCCCACAATGCGAGGCGGGTACCACGTCTGTCTTTTCCCGTGTCCTTCCATCTTTGCGGCAAGCCTGTTGCTTCAGAGGTGTGGCACGTACGGGTGACTGGATGAGCGATGCAGTATCAGGCTGTCGATCAGGCTGTTTTGCTTCCGGCGTAGTGGATTTCTTCTGGTGTCAGAGGTTCGTCCGCTAGCACATGGCACACCGTTGGAGTCAGTCTTTACCACTGCCTCGTTTGTGGTGTGTGTGTCAGATAGTGCTGTAGCTAAATTTAAGGATGTGATTCTGTTAGCATTTAATTCATTACCAAATCACAAAGTAACGGAGGACTACTATGCTATTAGTCCTTCCCAAATCGATCATTTTGTTGATAGTGCAGCAGGCTCGCTACGAATGACTCTCGACTCTGTGGCCCCTCTAAAAAAG
>NC_048417.1:26585949-26587247 GCF_013103735.1 Etheostoma cragini | reverse complement strand
GGGAGAAAACCGGGACGACAACACAGGGAAGGCCAAACCGGAAAATAACCCCAAACAAAAACCCCAACCCACAACACCAACGGAGTTACAACTTTCCATATCATCGCTCCCCATCTCACCCTAAATATCCAAGCATCCCAGTCCCACCCAGAATCTGATTGAGGGACATCTTGGCCCTTGAGAGTTGTGGCGAGTTGTTTTAGCTGATGGACTGTGTCGGTGAGGTTGGCTTCAATGTCTGGGATGAATGTGCAACACTGATCCCCCACTACATGGCAGAGCCCCCCCTGAGCTGCTAACAGTAAATCTAACCCCATTTGGTGCTGCAGAAGCATGTTACGCATAGCTCGCATGACAGGAGGGAGTTCACTGAACCCCGCAACCATCACGGCAGTCAGATTTTCCAAACTTTCATGTATATAATCAATATTATGTGCATTATTCACCGCGCCCCACCACGGAATAAAACCTGAGAGAAATTTGGAACCGGTCCCTGTCATTGTGCGTTTAGCTCTAAAGGTGCTGTCAACTGAAGTCGCAGGACGTGAGTAACGCTGTGAAACGGGTTCTAAAGGTTGCCCTATAGTGATTGACGGAGTCAGGTAGATTAGAGCACATCTGCCTGCCCATAAAGGCGGGAGGAGTTGGTACCAGTGGTCACCGCAAAGCCAAACATAGTCCACTAGGGAGCCTGCACCTGAATCATCAGGCCAGCGTATCAGATTAGTTCTGGAGGGGTCTACCACAGTAAGATTAATAAACCCCGGACGTTCGTTTAGACATTTGCTGAGGTTGTACACGCCCATCCCACATGTTGCATTAATGATTGTCCCGCACCCCATCGTTTTGCCCAAGTATTGTGTTCCCCGACCGCGAGTACGTGTAATACAAAGTGCATGCTGTAGATTCTGCATAAAACTATAGTGGTGCAAAAGGGAAAATAAGCAACAAAATGCCCCCCCAACAACCTGGTGTGCAACTGGATAACAGATTTGCTCCTCTGCTGCAAGACGCTGGACAGTCATCTGATGACCGGGACTGCGTTTCATCGCCACACAGCAGGGTAAGGACTGAGAGCAATTCAAAAAGTAAAAAGCTAACAACTGTGCCTCAAACCCTGATTGTGGGTGACTCTGCTGTAAAAGATTTTAAAAACAGTAAAAACACCAAAATACTCTGTTTTCCCAAAGACATGGTGTCTGACTTTACCCAAAAAATCACAGCTATCATAGCAGAACACCCAACTGTGAAGAACATTATTCTGCATATAGGGTCAAATGATGTTGTAAAGCAACAGT
>NC_048417.1:26583724-26585849 GCF_013103735.1 Etheostoma cragini | reverse complement strand
CCTGCCTTTAACTGGCACTGACTTATCTCTAAACTCAGGAACCTTAGAAACAGCTGTAAAACCAGATACATGTTTAGAATGCTTTGCTTCACTTGATCATTATCAATTTAATTCAATTATTTCTTCGTCTAAGCCATCAACCTGCCTCTTGGATCCCATCCCGACTAGCCTACTTAAAGAAGTTTTACCATTAGTCAACACTTCGCTACTGGATATAACCAATTTGTCTTTATTAACAGGGTATGTACCACAGCACTTTAAAGTTGCTGTAATTAAACCTCTTCTGAAAAAGCCAAACCTTGATCCAGATGTTTTAGCCAACTATAGACCTATATCTAACCTTCCATTTCTCTCTAAGATTCATGAGAAAGCAGTTGCCAAACAGCTGTGCGACTTTCTGCATAGCAACAGCTTATTTGAGGGTTTTCAGTCAGGATTTAGAGTTCATCATAGCACAGAGACAGCACTTGTGAAAATTACTTATGACCTCCTAATTGCATCAGGCAAAGGACTTATCTCTGTACTTGTGTTATTAGATCTTAGCGCTGCATTTAATACCATTGACCATTATATCTTATTACAGAGATTGGAACATTTAATTGGCATTAAAGGAACTGCTCTAAGCTGGTTTAAGTCTTATTTATCAGATCGATCTCAGTTTGTTCATGTTAACGATGAATCCTCTGTGCACGCCAAGGTTAGTCATGGAGTCCCACAAGGATCTGTGCTTGGTCCAATCCTGTTCACTTTATATATGCTTCCTTTAGGCAGTATTATTAGGAAACACTCCATAAACTTTCATTGTTATGCAGATGATACTCAGTTATATCTATCAATCAAGCCGGATGAAGCTAATCAGTTAGCTAAACTTCAAACGTACCTTCAGGATATTAAAACTTGGATGACCTGTAATTTTCTAATGTTAAACTCAGATAAAACTGAAGTTATTGCTCTCGGACGCAAGCACCTCCGTGACGCATTATCCAAAGATATAGTTACTCTGGATGGCATCACCCTGGCCTCCAGCACCACTGTGAGGAATCTTGGAGTTATCTTTGACCAAGACATGTCCTTTAATTCCCACTTAATGCAAATTTCAAGGATTGCCCTTTTTCACTTACGTAATATTGCAAAAATCAGGAATATCCTGTCTAAAAATGATGCAGAAAAACTAGTCCATGCATTTGTTACTTCCAGGTTGGACTACTGCAATTCTTTGTTATCAGGCTGCTCGGAAAAGTCCATAAGGACTCTTCAGATGATCCAGAATGCTGCGGCACGTGTTCTGACGGGAACCAGGAAAAGAGATCACATTTCTCCTGTTTTAGCTTTTCCGCATTGGCTTCCTGTAAAATTTAGAATAGAATTTAAAATCCTTCTTCTCACCTACAAAGCTCTTCATGGTCAGAATGTTCCCTTGGATCAGCGAGGCTCCAAAATCAGGGTAGCAGCTGTCGCCTTGGTCCCGCTCCATGTTCTGTGATGCCATGTTCTACTGCTACACTGCAGTGCCCTGCTATGTCCTGCTGTGCCTTGTAATGCCGCACAGCGTCCTGCTATGCCGCAAACTACTACAAAGAACTGCTACAGACTACAAATTTTTGTCTATTTTTGTTATTGCCACTCTTCATTCCAACCCCAACCGGCCCGTCAGACACCGCCTACTAAGAGCCTGGGTCTGACCGAGGTTTCTGCCTAAAAGGAAGTTTTTCCTCGCCACTGTTGCACTGTTGCTTGCTCTGGAGGAGACTACTAGAACTGTTTGGTCCTTGTAAATTCTGGAATGTGGTCTATCTGTATAGTGTCTTGAGATAACTCTTGTTAGGGGTCCAAGCCCGAGGATGCGTGCACCGCGGTAATCGCAAGCGATACGCGGTTCACACAGCAGGGCTGTGGAACCCTATTGTTTTCGTAAGGATTCTTCCTTCTTCTTCCTTCTTCTCCATTATTATTCCTCTCCGCATAAAAGTGGTACTGCAGCCTAAACCAAACATGGTGGCGACGCGCAATTTTCAGGACTGGTCCAAAACTCCGCAGAGACCTCGGTCGCAAAAAAATGTCCCACTTCCGACACTAGGTGGCGCTATACCACAAAAAACGCGTTTTGCCCTATAACTCCCAAACC
>NC_048417.1:26576451-26583624 GCF_013103735.1 Etheostoma cragini | reverse complement strand
ATTACGGCCAACCAAATTTGTGTAGCTAACTCTGAAGAAACTGACTTTGCCATATCTCGGCCAAAATAAATTCTATCACAGCCAAACTTGACAACTTTCCTTGCCATGACCCTCTGACGCTGCGAAAGAAATTTCACGAACATTGGCCACTAGGGGGCGCTATAAATACAACAAGTTTATATCTCATGAACCGCTCATCCGAATTTTACAAAATTTAATGGATACCATCTAGGCCCACTCCTGAGGTGGTCCTTACAGTGGGGTACTGATTGGTTCAAGTGGGCGTGGCCTATGGGCCAACGTCTGCATTAACCACTTCCACTAAAGTGAATTACTTGAAATTAACAGCGCAGATGTGGAAAGACAGAGTTTCACTGTTATATTAATCTGTAGCGTTACATGCGCCTATCGATATTTCCCGACGTCTGCCTCCCCAACAACTTCGCTTTGGGTTCCGCTTTCGTGCGCTCCCCGGGTCGCTGGGGACGACTTGCGAGGGGAGGCTTGGACCCCGTTGAAACTGCGTGCAGTTCTAGTTATGAATTGATACTATAAATAAAATTGAATTGAAATTGGATTGTGTGTTGTGTGGTACAACGTTGGTGGTCTTCTGGCGCTGGGACCCTCTTGCAGTGTGATGCGTGGATCCACGGAGCCCGTTCAGCAACCTTCACTGCTGTGTGGGTGACCAGAAGAACCTGGAAGGGGCCTTGCCAGCGCTGAGATTGCCAGTTCTTTCTCCTGAAGTTTCTTATGACCACGAAGTCCCCTGGCTGCAGTGTGTGGAGCAGCCCCTCAGCCGGGTGGGGCAAGGCAGCAGAAACCTGGATTCTTATGGCAGAGAGAGCAGAAGACAGTTGTACACAATATCGCAGCATGTCATGCTCACACAGAGCTGTGGAGGGAAAGGGTGCTTTAGGAGCTTCTAACCCCACGCTTGGTGGTCTGCCAATTTTGTGTTGTGCGCATGTCATGCAGGCTTTACAAAATTTTTCTGCAAATGTTGTGAAGCCCTTCGTGAACCAAGTCGGTGTTAACAGAGACAACATGCTCCCCTTTGACACATGATCACGCCCATGTGTAACTTTAGCAAAATGTGAAAAGAAGTGGCGTGGAAGGCAGTGTTTTGAATCTGGCCCCAGCCAGACACGTTCTTTAAAGGTGCACCCCGCATTTTTACTGTGTCTTTTCTTGTGACGTAGCATATGTCTGCATAGCTGCCACCGAATCTGGAAGAGAAAAATCAGTGGTGGTGCAAGTTAACGCGTCATCCAGCTGGACGGGAAGACGTGCAGCAGCTTTTGCAGCCATGTCAGCATGAGCATTTCCCCTGGAGACCTCGTCCGTTGCCCCAGTGTGTGCGGAACATTTGCATATGCCTATCTGTGATGGGAGCAAAATGGCCGACAGAAGGTCATTTATCAGTCTGTGATGTAAAATAGGCTTACCATCGTATTTGAGGAAGTTTCGGTGTTTCCACAATGCCCCAAAATCATGTACACCCCCAAAAGCGTACATTGAGTCTATATAGATCGTAACAGACGACCCTTCCGCCAGTTTGCATGCTTCAGTGAGAGCAATGAGTTCAGCAGCCTGCGCAGAGAAATGGTTGGGAATAGATTTAGCAATTAAGGTCTCTTAGTCCGATACTACAGCAAACCCTACCTGCCCCTGTCCGGTGTCAGGGCAGCGTGAGGCTGACCCATCCACATACAAAACCAGATCTGAGTTTGGCACCGGTGTGTCAGTCAGATCTGGGCGCGGAGCACAGGTGTGCTGCAACTCAGCCAGACAGTCATGCAGCTCACCCTCACCTAGCGTAGGCATAAGAGAAGCAGGGTTAAGTACTGTACATCGTTTAACAGTGACATTAGGCATGTCAAGCAGACATGTGTGATATTTCAAATACCGTGCTGCAGATAAATAGGAAGATTTTTGCTCCAGTAGGATTAGTGAAACTGCATGTGGCACTAGCAATGTTAATGGAGCATAGTCCACTATGTCTCTTGAGGCTGACAGTGCTTTTTCAGCTGCTGCAACGGCTCTGAGACACATGGGCAACCCTGCTGCCACAGGGTCAAGTTTTGCAGAGAAATAGGCCACAGGCCGGAGCCTGTCACCGTGTGGCTGCAAGAGAACCGATGTCATGCAGCCCAAACGTTCATCCACTGTCTGAGTGAATGGAAGTTTAGGGTTTGGCAAACCTAGGGTTGGAGGGCTTTGAAAAGCCTTTTTAAGATTTACAAACGCCTGGTCTGCCTCGGTCGTCCAGGGGAATGTAGGATATAAGGGGTTGTCTAGTGGTACGCAGGCACCAGAATTGTGGTGTCACCTTGTTACTCTGTTGCATTGTGAACTGCTATTCTCGTCATTTTTGTTTGGTTGTTCTCTCGAGAAAATAATTAAACTCTTTCACCGAATATCTGAACTTTTAATTCAGTCTCTAGCCTGTCTTTATTTTGTTTCACCAAAGTCTTTTCTTACACACAAATTCCTCCCTCGCTGAACAGAAACTTCCATCACAATTTGGCGTTCTCGGCAGGATTTCAAGGAGGGATCAGTCCCGGACTCTGCTGATGACTGATGAGGGCATGCATCCAGGGATCTGACGATCACCTGCCTCTGAACCTCGCCAAAACATCTTTGAGTGAAAGAGGGTCAGAAACCGCGGAAGGCTCCACTGATTCCACTCTGAAATCCAAACAAAAAGGAAGCAATTTCAAACAGCGGGGGTAAGTCAGAATTTCCCTTATAAACCATTTGAATTGGACATTGAGACAACTTGTGAGACAGATACTGACCGTTTTTTTTTTATTGGGGATATTTGGTGAAAGTCTATCTTTTGTTTTGGGAAATTTTGGGTTGTACAAAACAGGAGAAAAGGTTTCTTTGTCGTTAACTAATATCAGGTTGTTAACCGATAAAAAAAACAAAAAAAACAATTTGACATCATTTCATTCAGCACGGACCAGGACGGGGTGACGGATAGGTTTTAAAATCCTACAGATAAACAGTCATCGTAGCTGCTTATCGGGATTTTCATCGAACGGAATTCTATCACAGATAAACAGCCATTGTTGCTTGAAGAAAGTTACAGCTGTTTGCAGGTTTTTTCGCAAAGTTTACCGAGAACTAAACTGATCCGTATAGTGACGATTATACGTAAAAGAAGTACTTCAGCTGCTTGTTCCCTATTTTGTTTAGAAAATGGGCAACAAGAGCACAAAATCACACGTTCCTACAGGCCCGCTTGTGGATGAAATGATTAAAAAATATGGTCCGCAAACCTTAGATTGTCTGGTTTATTGGACCACTAAACATGGATTTCCTGAAAATGGTTCTTTAAGTACAGGCAAACTTAGAATGCTAAAGCAGGACTTAGAAGAAGAAGAAAAACTGCTCAGAGGGGGTAAAACAATTAGCACCCAAGATTTGATTCAAATTGAGAAAAATAAGGAATGTTTTAATCAATGGATGAAGGAAGCCACAGTCAGGGAAAGAAAGCAGATGAAAAAAGTTGTGTCTAAGGGAGCAACTGATAAACCTGTTGAAACAAAGGAATCAGTCACTGACACGTTTGCATTTTCCCTGTATCCAAGCCTAAAACAGGTGGATCCACTGCTCGACTTCCCGCTCCCTCCCTATCCTCCTCCACCAGCCATCTTTCCTGGAAACGTTGTGACGTTAAAACAAGACGTCATGGCTCCACCTCCACCGCTACCCATGGCACCCCAGGCATCAGCTCCACCTTCACCGAAACAGAAGAAGAAGGGGGGACACAAACCGAAGCTGCCTCCCAAGTCGCCGCCTACAACGAGATCACATGCACTGACAGGCGCCTCCTCCTCCTCTTCAGCGGCCTCCTCTTCCCAGCAACACACTACGACTCCGGAAGCAACAGATGATGAGGAGGAAGTGGACCAGTGCCCGATGATTCAGTTCCTGTTGGCCTCAGGAGAGATTGGCGTAGTCTACCGGCCCTGGACTGAAGCAGATGTGCGTTAGGCGACCAGTCACCTTCCTCGGTGTAAAGACTCTGGGCCTCGTTTTGCAAAGGCCCTCAAGGGATTCATAGAGACATTTCTGCCTACAATTAATGAACTGAGAAGTGTGCCCGTTCGCAATTTGGGTCCGACTGATTACGAAAAAATCAAGGCAGTTCTGGCTGCTGGGACTGATCCGGTCATTCGACACCCCGAGCTGAGCAACGGACGCAATGCCGGGTACATGACACTGGTGAATAAGTTGTACGACACAATTAAAGAAAAATTCCCCGATCGAACGGACATGAGTCGAGTTAACAGCACCAAGCAGAAGAAAGGGGAAACTACAGAAGAGTTTCAACATCGCCCTGCGTAGAAATGTTCACCAGACACAGCGGAATGCAGGAGCCACAGGAGTTGGGAGAGAACATGGGGTTGTGGGAATCCCACTTAAAGAACGCTTTCCTGAATGGGCTGCTGCCAGAGATCCAGTCTGGAGTGATAAAACCATGCATAGGCTGGAACAGGCAAAACATGCAGAGCACCTGGAGCAAGAGACAACTCGCCAGGCTGAAAGGAAAACAAAGAAGAAGACTGAAGACGCCCAGCTGACGCTGTTTAACACGGTAAATCAGCTCGCTGGAAGAAGCGGGAACAGAGGAGAAAGACGCAGACAGAGAGAGAGAGGCAGGGGCAGAGGCAGAGGCGAACAGCAACAACCGCAAGGGGACCGAGGTGTGTGCTTCAATTGTGGTGGCAGGGGACACTGGGTCGACAAATGTCCTTCCCCAAAACAACAAGGGGGGGAACCAGCTGCGGACCGCAGCTACGGCCAACAGCAGGCGGATTGACGGGAGGAGGAGGGGAACGGTGATGGAGAGTCTGAGCCAGCGAGATCCACCGATCTAAAGGAAAGTAAAAATGAAAACTCACAAACACATATCTCTGTACTCAGTTCAGACGATAAACATCATGCTGTTTCCCTCACTGATGAGAAAAACATTTTAGATGCAATTACTTATTTAGAACAAAAACAACACTTAGAAAGTATTCCTACTTATGCAATGTTGTCATCTGATGCTTATAAGAAATTACCAACAATCATTTTGAATGTGCAGGGGAAGGATGGGGAGTTTTTGGTAGATTCGGGGGCAAGTAATTCTGTACTTCAGAGATCTTTATTTCCGAATCAAAAGCTTTCTGGTAGAATTATTCTGTGCAGAAGTGCAAGTGGAGCAATTGTCCCAGAAAGATTTACATCTCCCATGTCATGTGTGCATAGTCACCCAAATGATTCAGAGCCAGAGAAAAGGGCAAAATGTTCACTTCTGCTCTCTCCCCTCTGCCCTGTGAATTTGTTAGGCAGAGATCTCATGTTACGTTTTGGTGTAGGAGTGGTTCCAACGGCAACAGGCCTGAAGATCGTGAGTTTAGATATCACTACCCAGTATGACTCACTGTTTTCACAAAACACACACAGCTCCCAGCTCGTATTTCAGTGGGCCATTCTTCAGGGCCATGCGGCAGGCTTGCTACATGAGGCCAGAAACTTGATATCTCCTTTCTCTGAGTTAAGGGAAGAAAACAATCTGCATTGCACTTGTTTTGTTTCCTCAGAACGCGATGACATGTTTGTTGAAGAATTTTTCAAAGAAGAAACAGATGAGCTTGAATGTACTTATTTATACTGGCACGAAAACAAATGTGCAGCAGCAGTAAACTTGACTGAAAAACAGAGGTTGTTTTTCAGAATCCAACATTCAAATGCTCATATCTCTTTGTCCAAATCTCCCACAGATCAGTGGAGGACCTTGGGACAGTTTGTCCTGGACTGTGATCAGCTGACTGACTGGACTGAAACCTTTGAGGGGAATGTGTTCACCTCCCCCTCCACGGGAGCTTATCGGAAGCTCCTGCCACACCGTGTGACAGCTGCACGCAGTGCGTTCCAGCGGAAAGAAGCTGAAGCACACACACACATTGTTGAATAATTCTGTGGCTGCTTCTCCCACAGATATCTCTCCGTTGCTGTCCCAAGTGCCGACTCACCTGTGGGCAGCGCATAAATATGACGTGGGTCTCATAAAAAATTGCCAGCCTGTCGTCATCACTCCGCGCTCAGACATCAGGCCCAAGAAACATCAGTACCCACTGAAACAAGAAGCAATTGATGGAATCAGGCCGGTTTTTAACTCTCTTTTGAAAGCAGGTGTTATTGTTCCGTGTCCTGATTCACCCGTTTGCACGCCTATTTTTCCTGTCAAGAAAATTCGTGATAGGGAAAAACCGGTCGAATGGCGTTTTGTTCAAGACCTCAAAGCAGTAAATGCAGCGGTCCACGCACGTGCTCCCAACGTTGCAAATCCTTACACTATACTGCAAGGGATTCCACGGGGGGCACAGTATTTTTCTGTTGTTGATTTGTCTAACGCTTTTTTCAGTGTTCGGGTGGACAAAGACAGACAGTTCTGGTTTGCTTTCCTGTTTGATGGTAAGGCCTACACATTCACACGCTTAGGACAGGGATTTGTTGAGAGCCCGACCATTTACAATGAGGCACTGAGAGAGAGCCTTGAAAGCTTAACCCTTTCCCCAGGCTCCGCTCTCCTTCAATATGTTGATGACTGCCTAATCGCAAGCCCAACAAAAACCCAGGGTGAACAGGACACTATTGCACTATTGTGCCACCTGGCAGCAGAAGGGCACAAAGCTACACTCTAAGAAATATCTGTAAATTAACAGTTGTTTGACTGTATATTTTAACAGAAATTGTCCGTAGTACGTGATTTACAGGTATATTTCTGTTAATTTACACTTCAAATTGCATTATGGGAACTTCATCTCTGCCAAATCATTCTGGCGGCCATTTTTCATCCACGGACAAAGCGGGAGAAGGACAAAGTGGGACAAATCTGACCTGCCTTTCAACGGTAAGTCATTTTATGGAAAATATATACAAGGTGACTGTTTTCTTAGCAGTATAACTTTTGAAATGCTATATTGTCTTTTGGTAGCTTTCAATTGTTAATTTTGGACGGTTAATGCTAATAACGTTAGCTAATATTAGCGTTAGCTAGCTAACGTTGGTGTTCAACGGCATTACAGTGTGTGTTGTTTATGAGCTCTTTGCGATTTGGAGATTAATAAAAGGATTCTTTACAAACTGAGGAGCTTTGTATGAGGTATTTTT
>NC_048417.1:26573051-26576351 GCF_013103735.1 Etheostoma cragini | reverse complement strand
TTTAAATTAGGGCCATTTTGCAAAAGTGAGGACATTTCTGCCGACTACACTTTATTTTCCCCGGCCTTCAGAGGATAGAGAGAGTTTACAAGCTTCTTTTTTTTTTTTCTTCAAGTTTTCAGAGAAATCCTCTGAAACGTGCCAAAATCTGTTACTGTGCATCTACGCCTTTTGTAATCTTCTGCCCTCTACTGACATGGACTTATTTGCCTGGAACAACAAAAACTAGAGGAAGACATGTCACATGGTTTTAGAAGGTGAAATGAAATGCATATTGATTGTCTGGTTTGTCTGTCATATTCTTTTTTTATTTAACTAATGTTAAATAAATGAATGTTAGGTTGTAGAAAGAATGTTCATACCCTGTCTGAGATGTTCTTGAAATGTACACCGCTAAATTTTTAAGTTCAAAATGAACTAACTCTCAATGTATAGCTTTTAGTGACAAATTACTTATGTTACAGCCAACGCGTTCTCACTCCGAAGGTGTAAAATACAGAAGTTTGGACCGCGGCTTTCTGCGTCTGAAACAACAAAAAAGGCGTCCTTTGGTGTGTGTTTTAGGTACCGTGGAGAACAGCATCTAGACGGGGTTAGCGAGGAGTGTGTAAGGGGGAATTCCTTGTAGGGAGGTTGGTCGCGGGGTGGATTGGTCAAACACAGGACCGGGGTTTAAGTCTTGCGTGTGTCCTTAATCGGCTGTTATGCCCCCCCCAAGCTTTTCCTTAACCTAATAACCGATAGTCCCGACCAAGCGTGTGTGCGTGTGTGCGTGGTGTGTGTGCGTGTGTGTGCGTGTGTGTGTGTGTGTGTGTGTAAGGAGACTTTTAGTGCCAGTTACCACTGACCAAACGTCCATATCTTATGAGATGAGAGTGAGAACGTGTTGGATGTTTTATTACTCTGCGTTCTGTTTTTATTCAGAACCCATCCTGTGTTCATCACACACACACCTTGTGTATAGTGTGACGGATTGTGTTAATGTTGTTTAAAGTTATTTCATTTTTTTATTTCTCTTTGGGTAATTCTTTAGTCCTTTTTGTATTTTTAAAGAATTTTGAAAGATGAGTTAAATAAAAAATCTTTTTTTTATCACAGATTAAATATGTTTTAGCAAAATGTATTACCAAACATAAAGTACACCATCAAGTAAGAGAAAAGTTGCATTTGTATTTCTGTAAGTAATAACAAAAATGGTCTTCCTTATTTACTGTAGTTAAACCTTTTAATTACAGGACAAAGTCCAGGTAATGAGCTGCCAGTACATTTGCTGTTATTTTACGGATTTATGTATGATTCACAGAAAATGTTCTGTTTTTTTTTTTTTACTGTAGGAACACCATTAAATAACAGTAAATGTTCTGTTATTTTACTGTAGGAACACCATTAAATAACAGTAAATGTTCTGTTATTTTACTGTAGGAACACCATTAAATAACAGTAAATGTTCTGTTATTTTACTGTAGGAACACCATTAAATAACAGTAAATGTTCTGTTATTTAATTACGGTAGAATGTCCCGGTAATGAGCTGCCAGTACTTTTTCTGTTATTTTACGGAATTGTTTCTTAGAGTGTAGTTTAGCTAAACTGCAATTTGTGAAAAGAGAAGTGCATTTTTGGGGTCATGACATTTCAGCGTCAGTGAAAACATTGTCTCCATCCAGGATCGAGGCAATAATTTCCCTCCCAAAGCCCGTAACAAAAAACAAATGATGTCATTTTTAGGAATGTGTTCCTACTGTCGTGCCTTCATCCCGAATTATGCTCAGTTAGTTCAACCTTTAATACACGGCAACAACTTATCTGCACATGACCGCGTCACATGGACGACCGAGGCAGACCAGGCGTTTGTAAATCTTAAAAAGGCTTTTCAAAGCCCTCCAACCCTAGGTTTGCCAAACCCTAACCTTCCATTCACTCAGACAGTGGATGAACGTTTGGGCTGCATGACATCGGTTCTCTTGCAGCCACACGGTGACAAGCTCCGGCCTGTGGCCTATTTCTCTGCAAAACTTGACCCTGTGGCAGCAGGGTTGCCCATGTGTCTCAGAGCCGTTGCAGCAGCTGAAAAAGCACTGTCAGCCTCAAGAGACATAGTGGGCTATGCTCCATTACCACTGCCTCGTTTGTGGTGTGTGTGTGTTGTGTGGTACAACGTTGGTGGTCTTCTGGCGCTGGGACCCTCTTGCAGTGTGATGCATGGATCCACGGAGCCCGTCCAGCAACCTTCACTGCTGTGTGGGTGACCAGAAGAACCTGGAAGGGGCCTTGCCAGCGCTGAGATTGCCAGTTCTTTATCCTGAAGTTTCTTATGACCACGAAGTCCCCTGGCTGCAGTGTGTGGAGCGGCCCCTCAGCCGGGTGGGGCAAGGCAGCAGAAACCTGGATTCTTATGGCAGAGAGAGCAGAAGACAGTTGTACACAATATTGCAGCATGTCATGCTCACACAGAGCTGTGGAGGGAAGGGGTGCTTTAGGAGCTTCTAACCCCACGCTTGGTGGTCTGCCAATATTGTGTTGTGCGCATGTCATGCAGGCTTTACAAAATTTTTCTGCAAATGTTGTGAAGCCCTTCGTGAACCAAGTCGGTGTTAACAGAGACAACATGCTCCCCTTTGACACATGATCACGCCCATGTGTAACTTTAGCAAAATGTGAAAAGAAGTGGCGTGGAAAGCAGTGTTTTGAATCTGGCCCCAGCCAGACACCTTCTTTAAATGTGCACCCCGCATTTTTCCACAGTGTCTTTTCTTGTGACGTAGCATATGTCTGCATAGCTGCCACCAAATGTGGAAGAGAAAAATCAGTGGTGGTGCAAGTTAACGCGTCATCCAGCTGCACGGGAAGACGTGCAGCAGCTTTTGCAGCCATGTCAGCATGGGCATTTCCCCTGGACCTCGTCCGTTGCCCCAGTGTGTGCGGAACATTTGCATATGCCTATCTGTGATGGGAGCAAAATGGCCGACAGAAGGTCATTTATCAGGCTGTGATGTAAAATAGGCTTATCATCGGATTTGAGGAAGTTTCGGTGTTTCCACAATGCCCCAAAATCATGTATATGTAGATTTTTGCTCCAGTAGGATTAGTGAAACTGCATGTGGCACTAGCAATGTTAACGCCTGAATTTATATAGCTGTATATAAAAAAATGTTTCATGTGTGTTTTTGCCTTTAAGTAGATGGTAAATAATGTTGAGATTATTAATTTCACTTTTGCACATAGAATAAATAGAAATTTTGGTATGTTGCAAATTTGCAACAACAGGCATAATGGCCAATAATAAGATAACAATAACACA
>NC_048417.1:26568125-26572951 GCF_013103735.1 Etheostoma cragini | reverse complement strand
GGGAATGAAGACGCTATCTCGGCTGGTTAATTAAGTTAAACGGTTTGTCGCATATTTATGACAGTAGGCGTTAAGGGGGTAAAGACTGACTCCAACGGTGTGCCATGTGCTAGCGGACAAACCTCTGACACCAGAAGAAATCCACTACGCCGGAAGCAAGAGAGCCTGATCGACAGCCTGATACTGCATCGCTCATCCAGTCACCCGTACGTGCCACACCCCTGAAGCAACAGGCTTGCCGCAAAGATGGAAGGACACGGGAAAAGACAGACGTGGTACCCGCCTCGCATTGTGGGGGGTTCAAAATGTATTCTTGTTCTCTGTGTCCTGTCTGTATTTGTGGGGGTTGCATTTTTTTTGTTGGATAGATATGAAAGAGCCAAACCAGATAAAATTGTCTCTAACACCATTTCTTTTCCCACTAACGTCACTGATGCACAACCCACGCACACACACAGTTTTCCTCCATCACATACAGGGGTAAAACGAATGATGCACTCCCCACAATCTGCATCTAGACAATATTGGAAGCCAGAGTTTGAGCAACATAAAAGAAACAATAATTTAATGTCAACAAACTTCACGGTAGTGGCCAACACCTCTAATAGTTTCCTAGTACAACCATGCGATTTTATCCAGTGCGGGTCAGACACGTCTCTCTGGGGAGGGGCGGAGTTTTATCTATGTTACACACCCGTGATGGACTTGGGAAGGGACAACAAGGGGGAAGATCTGTGCCCTTTTTGGGACTTAGCAATTTGGCACACAGGTGAGGAAGATTGGGGATATCGGATCCTTTTTGACCGCACAAATTTCTCTCAGGTTTTCTCCGTGGTGGGGCGCGGTGAATAATGCACATAATATTGATAAAATACATGAAAGTTTGGAAAATCTGACTCCCTCCTGCGAGCTATGCGTAACATGCTTCTGCAGCACCAAATGGGGTTAGATTTACTGTTAGCAGCTCAGGGGGGGCTCTGCCATGTAGTGGGGGATCAGTGTTGCACATTCATCCCAGACATTTAAGGCAACCTCACCGGACACAGTCCATCAGCTAAAACAACTCGCCACTACTCTCAAGGGCCAAGATGTCCCTCAATCAGATTCTGGGTGGGACTGGGGTGCTTGGATATTTAGGGTGAGTTGGGGAGCGATGATATGGAAAGTTGTAACTCCGTTGGTCTCTGTAATGATTTTGCTTCTAATTGCTATTTGTTGCATTGTCCCATTGACTAAGAAAATGATTTCCTCTCTGTTTGCTCTTGAAAGGGTTCAGTAGCAGGCAGTGCAAGTAAAAGATGATGATCTTGGTCTGTTTGATCTGCCCACCTACAAAGAGGACGAATTTGATTCAGATTGAGCCTCTGAGCTCCTGTAAAATTCAAACTCATGTAACCCATTGAATTCTCATATTTTTCTTTGAATATTTTTAGGGGTAGCTTGAGCCCAGAGGTTTAGATTCCTCGAAGAAATGTGTTATCTCTTTTTCCTTTTTTAGTACGAATGTTTCCAGTAATTTTCAAATGTATAATGATTAGGGTTGTATTCAAAAGTGGGGAATGTGATGGCAAAATGACATAGACAGTGATTTCAAACATAGGCAATGACTGTTTATCTGTGTTTATTCATTTCTTACTCATTTGTAAAAGTAAATCTTTCTTTTAAGTTAAACCTCCACAATATGCCTCTAAACATGTGTCCCCTACTTCACACCCCCCCTTATAAACAACGTGTCTGCTTCCTACGGACACCTCCTGTTTTAGGGCCGTCAGTCTCCAGGGACAGCTGAGAAGTGCAACTCTGTTTATCACCGGAATAAACAAATGGCAAACAGATGCAAGGCGCCTGAGAGATAGGCAAAAGGTCAGTTTGCCCAAACTCTAGGTCAGAAACTGAACTAATCTATGGAAAAGATTAGTCTCTGCACTCCTAAGGTAGAATGACGGCGACAGCCATCTGAGGCGTTAACCAGATGTACAGGGACAGCCACTGGCACCAGTGAGTCTGAAGAATAAGATGAAGTGTTTTGTTTAGGATCAAAGTGTTTTTTCCAAACATGATAGGGTTTTTCTGTTGGGGCAGAGAAGGATATAAGGGGTTGTCTAGTGGTACGCAGGCACCAGAATTGTGGTGTCACCTTGTTACTCTGTTGCATTGTGAACTGCTATTCTCGTCATTTTTGTTTGGTTGTTTTCTCGAGAAAATAATTAAACTCTTTCACCGAATATCTGAACTTTTAATCCAGTCTCTAGCCTGTCTTTATTTTGTTTCACCAAGGTCTTTTCTTCAACACAAATTCCTCCCTCGCTGAACAGAAAATTCCATCACAATGGCTTCACTGTTAGCAAATACAAATGTGAACAGTTTTAAAAAGAGATTAACCTACAGTAATAGATAGTAATACAGTTATTAAGTGAGATGTAGCGCTGTCCTAGACTAAAGTAGTAGAGTTACAGGGTTACAGTATGTGAGAGGTCAAAACTAATTATAAGTAAGTAATTGGGATGTCAGAGATGTACTCTTCATTTTGAAGTAATTATTGATAAAAGGCTTATTCATTCTGTACTGGAAGGAAAAAGTAAATAGAAATAAGTTAGTTAAAGTAAAATACAAAAATAAAATAAACCTGTAGCTTTATAATTTATATCCGAACTGGATAGTCGATCAACTACTTAAGACAGAACAGCCCTAATTAAAAAGTGGATAATTGTTAAAGTTTTAGAACTGTTATGAAAACCCACTGTCCTTCTAAAATCAAGAATAGAGTTTATGACACCATAGAGTCCAACTTAGCTCATCAGTCTGGAGCAGATGAGACTGAGCAGGTGTCTGATCTCCCCCAGGTCTGCAGGACTGCCACCACTGGTTGGGGCCAGTGTCTCAGCGTAGCTCCTCTGCCCCAGTTGCTGAGCGTGGTGTTGGGCAGGGCCAGCAGGGGGGGGTCCAGGCTGAGGCCTGGGGAGTATATGTGGGTCAGCTCTCTCTCGGACCGGTGTTGTTGTGGTCGTGGGGTGGCTTCCTTGTGCATAAGAAGGTGCTGGGTGGTGTGGGCTGGTTCGTGGTGGAGGGTGGTGGGAGTGATGGGGGCTGGGTCTGTGGGGTGGTGAAAGCTGCAGGCCGGCTGCATGGAAGCTGCTTCGTCTGCTGGTGTTGGGGGGGGGGGGTTCCTTGGTCGCGTCCTAACGCCACATCTTTTAATGTCTTTGCAAAGGTGCTGATGGTGTCTTTGCGGATGTGGACATTGTCATAAAGGCTGTTGATGTTGAGGGTAGGGCGGTGGGCCAGGTGGACGTTTGGCATGACGGCACGTGCACGTGAGATGTCAGCATTTATCCGGTGGATGGTGTCAGGATGGAAGTCTCTTCGTGGGAGGAGGGTGGAGATTATGATCTTTGATGAGGGCAAGATCTGTGTAGCCCTCTGTGCCACTCTCTTCACAGACTCTGCCACCCTCTCCTGCTGCAGTCTCAGGTCATTGGTACCTGTGTGGATAATGATATGGCTGGGCTGACCCAGGAGTGGTTCAGTGAGTAGCTGGAGGGCGTTGTCCGTTCTGGGGAATTGGATTTTGGTGACTTTTTGTCGTGGGAAAAGCTGGGCCTCGTTCACAAATTTCCCATTGGAATCAATAAGGATGACGATATTAGCGTCAATCGCTTTCTTTGGCCCTCCTGATGTTTTCTTGGTAGGTGCCTCTCTATGTGGGTCGATGGTGGACGGGGGGTCATTACTTCAGTTTGTTGTGATGGGCTGATCTTAGTTAGGGTGGAGGTGGATGGCTGTGATTCAGGTTGAGGGGGGCTGTTGATGGTGATGGAGGGTTGTGGTTGGTGTTTGCAGGCTCTCGGACTGTGGAGCTGCTCCTTGAGGCTGGTTTTCTCCCTTAGGTTCAGCTCCTGTCTCACAGCAGTGAGCTCTGTCTTCAGGGCCTGTCTGTCCTGCTGTAGCTCCTGTCTCACAGCAGTGAGCTCGGTCTTCAGGGCCTGTCTGTCTTGCTGTAGCTCCTGGACCTCTCCTCTTAGCTCCTGTATGGAGGTCTTCAGCTCATTCCTCACCTGGCTGAGCTGGTCCCGTAGCTGCTGTGTGGATTCAGCTGATGTCTGATTTAACAGCAGTAGCTCCTTCAGTTCCACTAGCTCTACCTCTTGCAGAGACAGATTCTCTCTCATCTGGGATACTCTGGACTCCAGCTGACTGCTGTGCCCTGAATGGTCTCCTAACAGCTGATCCTCTTCCAGCTGTTCACCTGGTGGCTGCGCTGTGGGGTTTGTGGTGCGCTTCTCCTCACTGCTGGTCTTCATCTGTCTCTGTTTCTCCGTCTCTGCCAGGGCTTTGATGGTGTTAAAGTCCTCTTGGACAGAGCTGAGACTTTCCTCATTGCCTTGGAACATGATTGTCCCATTGTGGTAGATGATGACAGTGAGAGGTGGGCTGTCTTTGTCTATGTCTTTGATGACTATCTGTCTCCCGCTGCAGATGCCCCTCTTCTTGTGATGGTCATAGTGGGTACAGATAGCTCTATGCCACGCTTCAGTGTTGTCTGTGTACAGCAGGAGATTACTGGATCCTCCTGTGTGGCATATATCGGCCGTCACGGCCTATGGGTTTTCTTTTATTATTTTGTGTCTATGGGCTTTCTTTGCTTGTGTACTTTTTTTTTGTTTAACAGTTTTTATTGATTTTCCATAAACAATGTAGCATTTTCTACAGCACATAATGGACCAAATATGTAAAAACAATACATGGCTGTGTGGGGAGATATTGCATATGCTGTTGTAAAGAATCGAGATAGCTCCTTTACGTGAAGGGGATAACAAAAGGATCTG
>NC_048417.1:26541998-26568025 GCF_013103735.1 Etheostoma cragini | reverse complement strand
TGGGTGGCTTACCGTTCCAAATAAACAAAGATACACTCCTCTCTAATGATACAAAAAATGATTTCTTAATCAGGATGGCGATATTTTGGAAGAGGTAGAGGAATTTTGGTAACACAACCATTTTAATAAGATTAATTCGGCCTGCTAAGGACAGCGAGAGATTCATCCACCTGTCCATGTCTTTTTTACATTTTTCGAACAGGACGTGAAAATTCTTAGTGAAGAGGGACAAAAAAGTAGGAGTAATTTCTATTCCAAGATATTTAAAGCCCTTGTTGACAATTCTAAAAGGGAAATGTGATGCAGGGATTAAAGTGGCTGCCTGATTAAGAGGAAACATCTCGCTTTTTTCAAAATTTATTTTATTGCCGGAGAGACTTCCGAAATGAGCCAGAATCTTAAGAATGGAGGTTTGCTTGTGTACTTTTGACTTCTTTCGGGTAGCCAATCACGAGGAGGCAGGGCCGTTTCCCGGGTGACTGCAACATTGTTTCGGTTCCTAACTGCCGCTCTGCAGCTACTTACCCGGCTATGTGGAGTTAGCACAGGCTAGCCTTGGTTTGTTGAGGTACAGATTATAAATTACCTATTTAGGATGAGTAAAGCTTACCTTACTTCTCTATTGCAGTTTTTCTTGAGTAAGAAGAAGGAGACGGGCTAGCCTTTTGGTGATTTTTCTTTCTTTTTGGGGTTTTGAGCCTTTTGTCCTTAGCTTAGCATAGCCTAGCCTTCTTGTTCCTCTTCTCTGTCCTTAGCAGTAGTGTCAGCAGAGTTAGCTCGTCTTTGTCCTCGCTTCTATTGGCTTATAAAATCATTTGCTTGGTGATTTTCTTCCCAAAAGTCTTCTTCTCTCAGTTTCCTCTTGTTTCCTCTTGGTTTTTAGAAAATTTTGTAGGTTTATCTCATTTTAAAACTATTGATTTGTTATTTCTGTAGGAGCTTCAAAAATCATGACTGTCTCTCTCTTTCTCTCTCATGACTCTCTCTCTCTTTGTCTCTCTCTTACACACACACACACACACACACACACTCATACCTGGTATGGAAATAAAAAAAATAAAAAATAAAAAAAAACTGAAAAAATCACACTGATCATAAAAAAATAAAAAGTCTTTTAGTTTTTAGTTTTTCCTTCTTCCTTCTCACGTCCGCACCACCGCGTCCAAAGGCCAATGCCCCTTCCACCAGTACATGCCCAGCAAGCCGGCAAGGTACAGAGTCGAGTCGTGGGTGGCCTGTTTCGCCAAGTACAGCTACGCTTGGAACGTGCAGATCTACACGGGTACGTCCATGGAGGGCGCACCCAAGAGGAACCAGGGGGCCCGGGTGGTGCTGGACCTGAGTGAGGGGCTCTGGGGCCTGCGCAACGTGACGTGCCACAACTTCTTTACCTCCTACAAGCTGGTCCGGCGGCTGCTTCTCGAGAGGAGCCTTGTCGCTACGTACAGCTACCGGAGGAAGACCGCTCGTTGGCCCCCCGATGTCTTCCACAACACCCTCGACATGTCCGCATACAACGCCTTTGTTGTGTGGCGGGAGCTCAGGCCAGAGTGGCTGTGCGGCAAGCTCAACATGAGGAGGGTGTTCCTTAAGCGGCGGCGGCAAGAGGAAGAGATATCAGCTCTGTCCTAGGGAAAGTAATCGTAAAACGCAAACTGTCTATGGCGGCTGCCGCAGGTACGTGTGCGGGAGCTGCGTGAGGGTATTTTGCCCGGATTACCTAACATGAGACTCACATGGAAAGCCCATGAGGGCCAACTCTAAGGGTCCCATAGGGGATTTGAGTGGGCAAAGTGGGCATGGGATGGTAGTAAGCGATTTATGTGGGCCCCATGTGGGTAACCTAACATGAGACCCACATGAAAAGCCCTTGAGGGCCAACTCTAAGGGCCCCATAGGGGATATGAGCGGGCAAAGTGGGCATGGGATGGAAGTAGGCGAATTTATGTGGGCCCCATGTGAGTTATCTAACATGAGACCCACATGAAAAGCCCTTGTGGGCCAACTCTAAGGGCCCCGTAGGGGATATGAGTTGGCAACGTGGGAATGGGATGGAAGTAGGCGATTAATGTGGGCCCCATGTGGGTTAGCTAACATGAGACCCACATGTTAAATCCTCTTATTTTTAAGAGGCTACTGGCCAAAGGTTAGGCAGCTTTCTGATGATGTGTTGTTATTTTTTTAATGTTTTTTTTCTACAGACCTCTGTTATTTTTTGCATCTTAAAAACATCTAAATCCCAATTAAACATTGGTGGACTATCTTTTATAATCATAATTAATGTAAATACAGACATATGATAGTCCTACATGGACATGTGAAACATTCTGAGTTCAGAATAAATCAGGGTATAAACCCTGATTAAAATCTACAGGTTATAGTTTCCTTCTTAATAACTCTCTGACTGTAGACATGAAAGCAACAAAATTCATGAGTGCTGTAACAAGGTGGACTGTCGTTGGTGTTGGACTGGTGTTGACAAGTGTCTACAACAGCATTTCCTCAACACTATAGAAGGGCTGGGAATCAGTAGGCCGCTGCATTTTGACCGCCAGATTCCAAACTCTGTAATCAAGTTCAATCATACACTGAGTAGCCCAGGTGTCAATAAATCATATCATGGCCTAGTAAAATGTAATTATTTTCATATGTGAAAAAAGATGGTATAAAAATGCATTCAACATAACTCATAACAGGCAATAACAGTATCTTATTTGAACATTTTTAACCTAACCTAACCTGGCACTGCCTATGTTGGCGTCTGCTGTGGTGGCAGCGCCGGACCGTGGCCCAGTGCCCTTTTCCCTTCTATAATCTCGGCTCTCAGCTTCATGAAATTTCTCTGAATAAATTTACTGTTGGTGCACTCATTGGAGCGGATGTGTGCAGTGAATCCAGCCAGTTTGAGGATGTGTGAAGTTATGTAAACACGTAGGCAGCCACGGCCACCTAGCTAGAGGCTACCGCTCCTTCCACAGAGCGAGCGCCCGGCGCTGCCTTCTGATTCAGAACAGAGTCCATTTACACCGTATTTATTGTGGTAACCTGCTTTGCCGACTCTGGCTTTGCCTTCAGTCTATCGCTGATGCCCACACTTGCTCTACACCGCTTGACGTTTCTCTGATAGAGCCGCTGATAAATACCAAGCAAATATGACAGTTTATGGCAGAAATAGGTGAAAGTGATTTTATTTTTTTTGCCTTGTGTGAAGGCTAATGTATATACAAACTATTTTAAATGAAAATATACACTTTCTGTGAAAAGTCAGATACCGGCAGGATTGTATTTTTTCATCCAGCAAAGTTATTTAATTTTAATAATTTATTTGACAGGGACAGTGTACATTAATCAACATTGCTGTAAATGCACTAGAATTAGAATACATTACATATATAATTTTAAAAGCAGTCAAAATGACCGTCATGGCTTTTCTAGTGTTTGGCCACTGGATAGCCTATAGATTTCACAGTAATAATTGTATAGACAAGAAGAAAAAAAAAAGAACAAAAAAAAAAATAATACGTATTACGTACGTAATACGTATCATTTTTTTTTTTGTTCTTTTTTTTTTTTTTCTTTTGTTTTATTTATATATATTTTTAAAAATAAGAGTTCAGTTTAAACGCATGCGTATTGCAACATACTATAACGGTCACACTGCGCGCTTTTATTTTGAATTTTAACGGATTAGCGCCGACAGCAGCAGTAGCAGAGCAGAAGTCGCAGTAGCAGCAGCTCGCTCTCAACAAGGGTGAGTAGCATACCTCTCTCTCTGTTATGGAAAATGATGTAGACGTCTTGCATTACACCATCATTACTATCCATCGAAGTAATGTGAGCTAGGATAAAACAGTGGGGAATTTACAAAAATGCTTGTTAGAACTAAGCTAATGTTGAGTGTTTTAGGTAGCTGACTTTAGCTAACGTTAGTAGTTAAGCCAACCTAGTTAGTCGACATAACGTTACTGGTTTTATACAGCCCCTCTCGAAACCAATGGCAGAATAAACAATTTGGAGGCAGTATTCTAAACCGTTTTGAATACAAAAATGCAAGCTGAATTAGCTCAGCAGCCACATTGGGCGGCTCTTTTTTTTTGTGCCTTTTTTTCTTTTTAGTTTTGTGTGAATTAGTTAAAAGACATTTGTTAATATTGTACAAAACAAGCTGTGTAAGCTGTGATGAAGCTTGTGTTACATACAGTAATTGATTAAGCTATATCCGTTTCAGCTGCAGTTATATGAATCTAGGTTTGAATCTATGAGTCTAGTTTGTTTTTCCCGAGCGGGTATTCTTTTTAAGAAAACGCTGTCTTTCTCCGTGCAAACTCAAGAAGTCTCCATTTTTTTAACTGGAATCTTGTTTGTGTACTTCATAATGTGTGTTGCAATTGTAACCCACCCTAAATCTGATGGTTTTCTTTAAAACTTAAGTAGGGATTATGTGATATTGTGATCAATAATGGTCACAACACAAAGTATGGGTTTCCTATGGTCACCTTATTAATCAGACACCAATAGTTCAGGTAACGCCACTTTGTGTTAATTTTAATTCTTAACACTTTTCAGCAGTGGTAAACATTTTCCGGTAATGCCCACTAGGTGGCCACTGCGCAGCGCTGGTGTTCTTTTCTGAACCTGTTGCAGAGGGAGAAAACAGCGAAAGCGTAGCTCTGAAAGCGTAGCTCTGAAAGCGTAGCTTTTCAGTCTGAAACCTTTTCTGTTAACATAGGTAAGCTCATATATCATGGTTATTCCTATCCTGGACCAGATTTAAAACTTCGATTTTAGTGTACAGTTGAAATGAGCGACACGGTCTCAATGGCTGCTGTACTAGCTAGTTCTAGAAGCGTGGGTCTTGTGTTCAATGTCAATGTAGTTGCTAAACTGTTTATTTTTATGCAAATTATTAGTTAAGACATATGTGGCCAAATGTTAAATTTCATATGCCGTGCTGACTTTAGAGTTGAGCTCATAGGATGCCTGTATATTGCTGTAGTTTGATCTGAATGTAAAGAACATGGCGTACTGCTTGTTTTTTTTTCTTGTTTTTTCTTTCTTTCTTCTTCGGTTGCTCTTCTTTTCTGAACCTGTTGCAGAGGGAGAGAACAGTGAAAGCGTAGCTCTGAAAGAAGAAGAGAATAATATCCTGAAGAGTGAATTATTTTGTTCTTTCTGTTGATGGTGGCGTCTGAAACCTTTTCTGTTAACATAGCTGTAAATGTAAATGTGCTGTATTTATGTAGCGCTTTTTCAGTCTTAACAACTGCTCAAAGCGCTGTTACATCTACAGGAAACATTCACACACTGTGGCCGGGGCTGCCGTACAAGGGGCCACCTGCTCATCAGATAAACATTCACACACATTCACACTCCAATGCGCAGCACCGGGGGCAACTCGGGGTTCAGTGTCTTGCCAAAGGACACTTCGACAATGACTGCAGGGGCGGGGATCAAACCACCAACCTTCCGATTGGCAGGCAACCGCTCTACCGCTGAGCCACAGCCGCCCCTGTGCTGAGGGACTGTGGCGGACTGTGAGCGAGACTGCGCGGGTACGACGGAGGAGCGGTGTGTTGGCATTCCGGCGGCCATTGCGGGAGAGAGCGTGGTGGACAGCGGGCTGGACTCTGAACTTCAGGCCTGAGTTTGGAATTTCATTTCTACTATATCATCAACGAGGTCTTTCCCTCCTGGGAGTTGAAGGTAAATGTTGGATATATTTTTTTTTTTACTGAGCTCAAACAGGTACTGTGTTGTGCACAACTAAACTAAATTGACTATTGCTGCAGCAAAACTTAAACAGGTAGTTGGTTTGTTTGTTTGTTTTATTTTCTACGGGCCAGAACGTATGTCATCAGTATTAGCTGACATTTTGGTTAGTAAGTGAGAGTGTCACATTCATTGTTGGACATTGGAAATAATAATTTTTTTTCAAAAGAGTTAAAGTGCAGTTGTGTTTTCATTTCTCTGTGTGAAGTCAATACTCATCTACAGCCAAAGACTAATTAGTTATTAAGTGTCAGTTCATTTAATATCTATTTCATCTTTTATCCCTTGAACCAGGACATTGCTAAAAAGTAATTAAGTAGTGATCCCAGACCTTGAGGTTATTTTTTTTTTCCAGGTAATGTTGGAGGCTGATCAGAACCTGGTTACACAATGACAGTGTTTCCCCAACCCTTATGCAATCACTGTTGCAAATAAATGCAATGCAAATGCAATACATGTATTAAGTGTGGGAAAAAAAATCTTAAATCCACCAGCCATTTTCATTTGCAACAATCTCAAAAAAGGCTGCAAAATCCTGGAGGGCCTGGTTAATGGATATTTCTGACAATTTAACTAGACTGACATTTAACAGCCATGCTGGCCCTTTGTTAAAATGAATCATTCAGTTTAGTATAGTAATAGTATATCTAGGCATATCAGTGTTCATCCTTGCTCTTATTTATGAGAGTGCCATTATTTAACATCTTAATGTAGCTGCCAAGGAGTTTAATTACAGTCTTATCAGGTAATATGTGTGAATGCACTTGTCATAATTACTAAGAAAAAATATGACAAATATTTCTTGGCTAGCTATATTGTTTTCATCTGCAAGTGTGTTAAAATTGTCAATTTAATCTGAAATTTGGTGGGTTTACATAGCCATTTACATAGCCATTTTACATGTGGGAAACACTATTGTGTCCTATGTATTGTAGTGAAATGGATTACTTCCATGGCAATTCAAGGACAAGGAGGAGGATAATCAAAGCTAGAGTGCAGCAGCATTTAATGGCCCTTGCCATGGAGGCTGTGGACCAGGCAGATCAAGCTGTGGACCAGGCAGATTAGCTGTGGACCAGGCAGTGCTGGGGGTGGACCAGTCAGATCAGGCTGTGGACGATGCAGTGAAGCCGGTGGATCAAGAAGTGCATCCGGTGGACCAAGAAATGCAGACAATGGATCCGGATGTGCAGATTGAGGAATATACAGAGAACAATGCTATGACTATATGCATGATTTTATTGTAGATTTAAAAATTCATCACAACAACTGGTGTAATATTAAGTGGAAAACAGTACAAGGTCACACTTCCAGATGCTTTTATTTGTGACACTCCAGCAAGGGCTTTTTTTAAATGTATCAAAGGTCATGGTGGCTATAGTTCTTGTGAACGTTGCACACAACATGGCATATATGTTGACAATAGAGTTGTGTTTCCAGACATTGATTGCAGCCTGAGGACAGACACTCAGTTTGAACAAATGTCTGATGAAGACCACCATCACTCTAAATCACCTCTCCAGGGGTTAGGCATTGGTATGGTTTCTGCTTTTCCTCTGGACTACATGCATTTAATTTGCTTGGGCATTGTGTGAAAATTGATTGCTCTGTGGTTTAAGGGGCCATTGCAATGTCGGGTTTCATCTTCTGTCCTTTCCGCCATCTCTGATCACTTGAAACTGTGTAGACAAAGCTTACCCTGGAGCTTCTCCAGAAAGCCAAGATCTTTGTCAGAGTACAGCCAGTGGAAGGCTACAGAATTCAGGCAGTTCTTATTATAGACAGGGCCAGTTGTGCTTTTTCAAAGATTGCCCAATCAACATTACAAAAACTTAATGGTTTTGTCATGTGCTATGAGAATACTTCTGTCTCCTCTGTGTAGAGAGTTCTGTGGTTTTGCCAGAAAATTGTTACGATTCTTTGTTACCAACTTTGCTAAGATATATGGGACTACATTTCTGGTTAACAACACACACAGTCTTATACATTTAGGAGATGATGATGAAAAATATGGCCCTCTGGATTCAGTTTCATGTTTTCCTTTTGAGAATTATTTGGGACAGTTGAAAATAATGGTGAGAAGACCACAGGGTCCTGTGCAACAAATTGTCAGACGTGTCTATGAAAGGCAATTATTTCCTCACGTTTCAAAAGACATTCCTGAAGGTGTTGAACTGAAACAGCCCCATGCATCTGGACCACTGCAAGCAGATTTTTCCATGCATCAGGGTGTTCAATAAAAAATGTATAAACTCAAAGACACAATCATCTCAAACTCCAGTGGTTCCAACTGTTTTGAACTGAGAGGCCAAGTAGCAATTGTGAGGAATATTGTACATTCCACTACAGAAACACATATAGTGTATGAACCTTTTGAAACAGGGGCATGTTTTTTCAACTACTCCATTGATTCAACATGTCTTGGAGTTTGTTTACTATCAAAATTGTCTGGTCAGCTTGCCAGTGCTCCAGTAACAGACTTTACAAAACAACTGCTGTTATTGCCTCTTCGGAAAATGTTTGTGGCGTTGCCTCAACTACACAGCACATAACATTATGACCTTTGCAGGATGCCCTCATTCAGTGTGGTGGAGTTTGTGGATAAAAATTGACCCTGATGGCTGCAAGAAGGTGGACATCATTCCATCAGAATTGTTCGAAGGCACTGACGGAAAATTATGCTGGTGGCCACCAGCCACATTGCTCAATGTGACCAAGGCCGTGAAAGAGGGCACACCACCAGCTCAAAACTGGATTCTGTGTAATATGCGTGTGATGGGAAATGCAGGTAACTTTAATTTTCCTAATTAACTACTGCTCTATTTCTAGATCACCATTACAAACAGGCAAGATCACACCAAACCAATTCAATTGATTTCAGTCCTCACACATGTGATAGTCGCTCTCGTGGGCTCTTGATTGCATACCTGCATCCACACTATCCCTCTGCAGATTAGACATCTGCTTCATTATGTATACTGTATGTGCATGTTTTTTTCAATTCATACTGCTACATACAGATGTGGACTGTGATACTCCCTGCAGCTCATATCTGTGTGACAGTAGAAGAATGGGAAGACTGACTAGTTTATAAGCCGTCACACTTCTATCAAGTAAATTCCTGACCATGAGTTTGCACATTTACAGCAGTGATTGTATTTAACAGTGGTCATTGTATTTTACAGCTACTTATGCGGAGGCCAGGGTAAAGCTTCATCAAGCTGAGTATACATCCGACCTGACAGACACCGAAGGTGGCTTGATAAAGAGAAAGTAGGTGTTGTTGGGGGAATACAGGTTAAAAGTAATTTCCATAATATAGAGTCAGTAGGTATGGTTTACCTTAAATATCTTCATATTAACCTCTCTAGGGCAAGGTCAAAACTCTTCCAGAGTCAGAGCAAGCAACTAGAATCAAGTGAGCATTCTGATTCAGAGGACAAACTTCCACCCACTCCCCCAGAAAACCCCTTTGGCCAGCAGCAAATAAAATGACCAGCCAGATCACCATCCCCACTGCCCAGCGAGTCGCCAGTGCCACTGTCCACCGGATCGCCATCCCCAGTACCCAGCGAGTTGCCAGTGCCACTGTCCACCAAATCGCCATCCCCACTGCCCAGCGAGTTGGCCACTGTCCACCGAATCGCCAGCCCCACTGCCCAGCGAGTTGCCAGATCCACTGTCCAGCAGATTGCCAGCCCCACTGCCCAGAGGTTTGCCAGCCCCAGTTGTCACAGTTAGGTCCATAAATATTGGGACATCAACACAATTCCAATCTTTTTGGCTCTATACACCACCACAATGGATTTGAAATGAAACAAACAAGATGTGCTTTATCTGCAGACTTTCAGCTTTAATTTGAGGGTACTTACATCCAAATCAGATGAACGGTGTAGGAATTACAACAGTTTGTATATGTGCCTGCCACTTTTTAAGGGACCAAAAGTAATGGGACAATTGGCTGCTCAGCTGTTCCATGGTCAGGTGTGTGTTATTCCCTCATTATCCCATTTACAAGGAGCAGATAAAAGGTCCACAGTTCATTTCAAGACTGCTATTTGCATTTGGAATCAGTTGCTGTCAACTCTCAATATGAGATCTAAAGAGCTGTCGCTATCAGTGAAGCAAGCCATCATAAGGCTGAAAAATCAAAACAAACCCATCAGAGAGATAGCTAAAACATTAGGTGTGGCCAAATCAGCTGTTTGGAACATTCTTAAAAAGAAAGAACGCACCGGTGAGCTCAGCAACACCAAAAGACCCGGAAGACCATGGAAAACCACTGTGGTGGATGACCGAAGAATTCTTTCCCTGGTGAAGAAAACACCCTTCACAACAGTTGGCCAGATCAAGAACACTCTCCAGGAGGCAGGTGTATGTGTGTCAAAGTTAACAATCAAGAGAAGACTTCACCACAGTGAATACAGAGGGTTTACCACAAGATGTAAACCATTGGTGAGCCTCATAAACAGGAAGGCCAGATTAGAGTTAGCCAAACAACATCTAAAAAAGCCTTCACAGTTCTGGAACAACATCCTTTGGACAGATGAGACCAAGATCAACTTGTACCAGAGTGATGGAAAAAGAAGAGTGTGGAGAAGGAAAGGAACTGCTCATGATCCAAAGCATACCACCTCATCAGTGAAGCATGGTGGTGGTAGTGTCATGGCGTGGGCATGTATGGCTGCCAATGGAACTGGTTCTCTTGTATTTATTGATGATGTGACTGCTGACAAAAGCAGCGGGATGAATTCTGAAGTGTTTTGGGCAATATTATCCGCTCATATTGAGCCAAATGCTTCAGAACTCATTGGACGGCGCTTCACAGTGCAGATGGTCAATGACCCAAAGCATACTGCGAAAGCAACCAAAGAGTTTTTTAAGGGAAAGAAGTGGAATGTTATGCAATGGCCAAGTCAATCACCTGACCTGAATCCGATTGAGCATGCATTTCACTTGCTGAAGACAAAACTGAAGGGAAAATGCCCCAAGAACAAGCAGGAACTGAAGACCGTTGCAGTAGAGGCCTGGCAGAGCATCACCAGGGATGAAACCCAGCTTCTGGTGATGTCTATGCGTTCCAGACTTCAGGCTGTAATTGACTGCAAAGGATTTGCAACCAAGTATTAAAAAGTGAAAGTTTGATTTATGATTATTATCTGCTCTTAGATATTAATTATAATTATGAGGGAAACTGTTTTAAGTTCAAATTACATAAGTACATAACATATCCTTCATACTTTTGCTAATATAGCACTGAATTTGGCAATTTTCTAATTATAAATGGTGTTTAAAGAGTTTTTTTTAATGTTAACTCATACTGTCAACCAAATTTCTTTTACAGAGGCTCTCAGGAAGAATTCATTGACCATATTTCAGCCCATACTGTCCCCATGTAAGCCCCACATAAGATTTAAAGCTGGGACCAAGATGGGTCTTGTCTGTGTCGCCCATCTGGGGCCAGTTTAAAACCTGGTGTAATCTTGCCTTAAACCCACATGGGCAATTGGCTTGGGGCCAACATGGAATCTGCGGACAATCCCACTTGCAACCCATATTTCAGCCCATACTGTCCCCATGTAGGCCCCACATAGGACTTAAAGCTGGGGCCAAGATGGGTCTTGTCTGTTTAGCCCAGCTGGGGCCCATCAAAAACCTGGTGTAATCCTGCCTTAAACCCACATGGGCAATTGGTTTGGGGCCAACATGGAACCCGCGGACAATCCCATATGGGTATGATCTGACAATCCCACATGGGGCCCATGATTCTGCCCACTTTTTACCCACATGTGCCCTGCATAAAAATGTTGGCTGGGCTTCGGGTCTCTACAACCCATCCCCTCATTCCATCGTACTTTTGTCAGTTTACCTAGCGTTGTCACACACTTACACGCACAAACACGCACGCACGCACACATCCATTTCAGGAATTTTCTACTACCCTCGTCTTGTCTCTTGGGCCCCCGGGACCCCTCCGCCGTTTGACTGGATTGGCCGACGCAAGGGCTAAGGATAACACAAGGGTTAAAGTTGAATGCAGACTTCATTCTGGAGAACAGCCGCACTGTCTTTGGAGGGATTGGTTCCGCCAAACAAAGCATGGAAACCAACACCATGAACTTTTCCCAGGACTACCTTCAGCAAACTTAGTGTGATCCGCTCATTGCGGCTTAATCGGTTGAACGTTGGCCAAGCCAGGATGAGAAGGTGAAGTTATGTAAAGCCAGGTGTATATAGCTGGAAGAAGTGCACGTTCAAGGCTTTCTTAAATAGACCACAGTATCGATCACAGATTAACTGATGCAGAATTGAGACGATGCATGTGCCACATGTTTCACCCAATGAGCAGCAGCTTCTAATGGAAAGTAACGAGGAGGTGAAGCTTATAATACACAGAAAGGGAAATACGGCTGTCAAACGGAGAGAAGCCCAGCAGACTGTAGCAGACCAACTGAATATGTAAGGATGTACAAATATCTACTTAGGCTGAATCTCATTTCTCTATCTTACCCCTACCCCTTAGCCCTTACCCTTGGTTTTGCGCGTTCACGCGGGACCTAGTTGTGTCCCAATACCTATTTCGACTGAGGGGTAGGGCTAAGGCCGAGGGCTGTATACTCCTCAAAACCAAGTGAGGACGGGAGCTTACTTTTAAACTAGGGCTATTGTACAGCAAGCACAATGGACATCTCGCATCGACCAGAGAGACCCATAAATGTAAGTATTTTCGGCTTAAATAATTGATTTTAAAGTTACGAGTGTTATTTTGTGGTATATGCAGTCCTGTTCATATATACTTGCAACCATGTTCTTAGCTTGCGCTAACGCTAATCGCTAATTAGCTAACGTTAACGTTGATTTGAACAACAGTCCCGCATTTCTCTGCCTTGAATGGACTGTATACATTGCATAGACGGTATTAATCTTAACGGTCTATGATACACCGCTACGTGCTTTGCATATATCACCCTGTATCATAGAGGGAGGTTGAAGGAAACCCAACAGCTTATCCATTTTCGGGCTGAAAACGAGCAAAAGTTTCTTAAATAATGTGTTCATGTTGTACCCATTCATTATTGCATTGGTACTGTATTATTGTAATAAATTGTAATTAATTCCTGTTCACGCACTTGTATATTGTTGTTTGTTTTGATACGGGACACTGATGATATGTGTGTGTGTGGGGGGGGGGTTACTGGCCAGACTGGTCTGGAATATCTGAACAGCTGTAGTTAATTTGTTTTTTTGTGGTCTTGTGACTTTTTGTTTTGTTTTACACATTTGAAGCCTTTTTTTGTGACATGTAGGTTATGTTTCTAACAGTTGATAATGGTTCTGTAATATATTTAATGTAGTGTTCAGCAGCTGAACGAGGTTTGAAACCAGGACGCGCTCGTGCGCTCCGGTGCCACCAGAACAATTAACAGTTTCTTCTCCTGGACGCGCTCCAGGAGGCGAGGGATCAGAGGGACTTGGTTTTGGGCCATGGTTTGTGGGAGAAGGCGTCTACGCCAAGGGGAGGATTGTCCCGCGCGCTCAAGGAAAACCACAGTGTGCACTGTGTGTTTTCTCGTGAAGCGAACAGATCCACTTCCGCTTCCCCGAACCTGCTCCATAACATTTGAACGATAGTGGGATTCAATCTCCACTCGTTGTGGGAGGGCCCCGCCCCCTTGACATCAAGTCCGCCGCCCGGTTCAAAATCCCGGGGATACATACTGCTTTAGGAGACAGCAGGTGGCTGTGCGCCCACAGCAGGAGGCATCTGGCTATTTCCAACAGCCAGGCTGAGCGTATGCCGCCCTGGCAGTTTATGAATGCTGCCGCCGTGATGTTGTCCGTCCGCACAATGACATGTCTCCCTGTCACCACTGGTGTAAAGTGTTTCAACACCTTCAGCACCGTGGACAGCTCCAGGCAGTTTATGTGAGGGAGAGGGGGTGGAGGCCAGACCCCTCCCACCACCTGTGACTCGTACATTCCCAGTGAGGGACGCGTCCGTGTACACCGTCACATATGACGTCACTCTGCCCAGGGGAACCCCGGAAGACAAGGTCTGAGGGTTTCCCCAGTACGCCAGGTCTGATCGGAGGGAATGAGGGATGGAGAGCATTCGCCATTTGTGGCGAATGGGATTGAATGGGATGTGGAGAAGACGCAGGGGGACCACAGTGTGTGCCGCGGACATCATGCCCAAGAGCCGCATAACTGACAGCGCTGACACTGTCGTGTGTGGCCTGAAGCGGGACAACAGAGAAGTCAGGGCTTCCTGTCTCAGTGCTGATAGCCTGGCTCTCATGGTGATCGAGTTCATGTCCACGGCCGGATAAACTATCGATTGCGCGGGGACAAGGGCGCTCTTTTGCCAATTTATGGCAAAACCCAGCGTTTGTAGGTGCTGCAGAACCTCCGTAGTGTGCAGAGACGCCTGCTCCCGTGAGGGGGCTAAAATGAGCAGATCGTCCAAATAAAAGAGGACTCTGATGCCCCTCTCCCGTAGAGGCTGGAGCGCCGTTTCTATGCACTTGGAAAAGGTGGGGGGGCTAGTGAGTATCCGAACGGCAGCCGGTTGAACTGGCAACGGGCTCCTTGGAAGGAGAAGTGCAGGAATTTCCTGTGCCTGGGAATGATTTGGCTGTGAAAGTAAGCGTCTTTCAGATCCACTGATGTAAACCATTTGTTGTGGCGCACACATTCCAACACGTGCGTGATGGTGAGCATGTGGAAGGGGCGCTTCATGATATACCGGTTGAATTTCGACATCTCGTGGATGGGACGCTGTCCTCCTGACTTTTTCGGTGTGAGAAAATAGCGAGAGTAAAAACCCTCGTCGGCGTGAACGGCACCCAGGCAGGCCTCGCAGCGGGGGTGGAGGTCTGGCGGAAGGATGTAGCCGGTCCGGCAGGAGGGGCAGACGCGAGCTCGTCTTCATACTGCAAAGTTGAAGAAAAAGTGGGAGACGATCAACGGGTCCGATGTGTATATATGCAGTAAATGCGGACGTAGTTGAGGCCCGCGCTGGGCGCTAGGGCGGGAAAGAAAATCTTCACGACTGCACATGCGCGAAGGGATAAACCCAATAGCGTAGCCCTTAGAGGGCAAAGCCTATACGAAATAGAACAAAATGTTTTCTGAACATCAATGACATTTAAAACAGAGATAACTGAGATGCAAATGACACTGTTGTCAAAACTCACACAATCGATAGACAGAGAGACGGCATCTTGGGAGTTTGTGATGAATACTGTACGGTGATGTAACCAAGTGGTGTCCCATTTCATAGGGTTATGTTTTCAACCCTAGCCCTTACCCCTTGGTTTTAAAAGCCAAGGGGTAGGGCCTAGGGTTAAGCGGTAGGGGTAAGATGGAGAAATGGGATTCAGCCTACTAGTCACTCAACATTTTATTTACAAAGTTGAAGGCTACACTGTGTTTTATTTGCTTTAAATATGCTAGTTTCATGTTTCTGTTTTTATGTGATAAATGTACTGGTTTTACTGTAAAGTGTCTTTGAGTAGCATACCATGTAAAGCACAATATAAATACAATGTATTATTTAGCCTACTTGGCCTTAAAAGTGAGCAGAGGGAATTGTGTTCTTCGGGAAATGTACCCTAAGGACTGTAGGCTTAATTTGAAACCCTTATTCACAACGTTAGAACATGTTTTCGAACCATATGCACAAATGTCGATAACCTCTGTCTAATTCTAAATATCTTTGTATTGTTCATACACAACAATAAGAAAGGGACAAAAACTAGAAAGAGAAGTGACTTCAATACATGCTCTGAGCATATATGTAAAACATGTTTTTTATTCTTCGGACAAGTGACAGCACCAAAATAAAAAGATTGCGAAGCATTGTGGTGTTCCCGATGTGACTACATACGTACTCTATATAGGCCAAGTAATTTGTCTGGTGATATGAGACTAATTGAGAAGGTTATGAAACCAAAGTATACTATAATTACAAAAAACATTAGGCCTACGTATTAAGGCGTAATGCAAACTGTCCTAGAGAAAGACAAGCAACAAGAAAATAAAATCATTAATATTTTGGTCTCTGACCAGTCTGCCATTAATATCATATCTGGAAAAATCACTGCATTGTCCCACTTAATATACCGAGCTTCCTGTATAAACCTGAAGCTGCACAGAGCACAGACGCTGCGCTGCTCATCTCTACTTTTACAGAGAGAGGACACTGGCGCGACTGACAGGTCTGTCAGAAGGCAGCGGCCACCGGGCAGCGGCCGCACACCAGGCAGCCTTGAAACACTACCGTCCCCCCGGGAAAAGTCCCGACTCTCCCGATTGCCACTCCACATCTGGGTGCCAGTGAAACCCTTTCTAACCATCTTAACAACTGCAATAGTAGGGGTTTAAATCAGTCAAGTCATGACAACAATAGTTTCAAAGAATGCATGTTAATAAAAATAACGCAGAACATATTCAGAAGACAACGTAATAACTGTTAAACATGTTTATGTCGCATCAGAGAGGAAGCTGATTTAACAGATGAGACTCCTGGATTAATCCGAGCCTGGCTGTTAGCCTGTTCTGGACCAGGCTAGCCACAAAGAACAAATCTCCATGGTTACTTGGCTGGGTTTAATTCAACCTGGTTTTGTGTAAGGTTCGTCCTAGTCAAAGCTAAATTCATCCAGGATAACTTGAATATCCTGGCTTAATCCCTTATCCTGGTTTCTTGCAACAAGCCTCTGGTTGTTAGAAAAAACAACAACACTAGACAGAAAACAACTGAGTGGCAGGAGCACTATACCAAGTGAGGACTGGACACACCAGGCTTTAGCTGGGATGCATGGACGGTATAATGAATCTTCATCAATCCAAAGGCAATTTAAGCCTGACTGCGGAGGGATTAACGATACAGTCAACAGGAAAGGGACAGATGAACCGTGGGGTCAGCGTTCTGAACTGCGACCTGAGGGAAATGTTCTTGGTAGACAACCAAACCCTCTGACTCAGCGTATATTCTGGGGCCGGAACCCTACGCCGGTCTGCCAGGCGGCAGTTAAGCTGCGTAGACCTAAGAAGAGTGGCCCGAGTGTCCTGCCAGACCTTGCGACAGCGACAGAGATGATGTTGGACAGATGGCACCACGAGGTCAACCTCCTGAGCCGGGAACAGAGGGGGTTAGTAACCCAGAGAGGCCTTAAATGGTAAACAGACTCGTAGCAGCACTGACGAGGGAGTTGTGGGCGTGCTTGACCCAAGCTAGGTGAGAGCTCCAAGGGTGGCAACACAGGGGATGCCGCCCCCAAGTCTTGGTTGGCTCTCTCCGCTTGAACGTCTGTGGGTGGAAACCAGATGAAAGACTGACAGAGGAACTGACAAAACACCCTCCATAACTTGGAAACGAACTGTGGGCCCCTGTCCGAGACAATGTCCATAGGTAAGCCATGCAGGCGGAACACATGCTGAACAAGGAGGTCTGTGGCCTCATGGGGTGTGGGCAACTTGGGTAGAGCAACAAGACATGCCCAGGGTAGCAGGCATAATGGGAGTTGTGGACCCACTGCAGGACCTGAGAACATACTGGGTCAGGAACAGTTAGCAGGACCGTTACCTGGGTCTGGGTTTGTCATTTGAGCCTCCATGATGACTGACTCAATCTCCCAGGAAATGGCCGCCACAACACAACTGGGTGGAATGACGGTGTCAGGTCTGGAAGCATCCATGGATGAGCGAAACATCCTGGAGTGGGCGTCAGGTTTGTTGTTCCTAGAACTGGGTTGGTAGGTCAAAGACAAGTTAAATTGGTCGAAGATCAAAATAAAATGGGCCAGGCGAGAGTTGAGCCTCTTGGAAGTCTAAATATAGGCACGTTTTTTATGGTCTGTCCAAACAATTATATCGTTGCACTGTGCCTTCCAGCCAGTGCCGCCACTCCTCCAGCGCCAAATGGTAAATAGCTTGGAATGGTGTTCCATTCCATGCTGTCTTCCATTCGTCTCCCTCCTTAATACGGACCAGGTGGTAGGCGTTGCGAAGATCCAGTTTGGAGAAGACCGTAGCCTGCTGCAGGCACTCCAAAGCAGTGAAGTATCAGAAGTAATAATACTACCCAGATACCTGTAACCCTGTAACCGGTCGAATGGCGTTTTGTTCAGGACCTCAAAGCAGTAAATGCAGCGGTCCACGCACGTGCACCCGTCGTACCAAACCGTACACTATTCTTCAAGGAATTCCAGGGGGGGCAATCTGTTGTTGATTTGTCTAACGCTTTTTTCAGTGTTCCAGTGGAGAAAGACAGCCAATTCTGGTTTGCATTCCTGTTTGATGGTAAGGCATACACATTCACACGTTAAGGACAAGGAATTGTTGAGAGCCCTACCATTTACAATGAGGCACTGAGAGAGAGCCTTAAGAGAAAGCTTAACCCTTTTCCCAGGCTCTTCTCTCCTTCAATATGTTGATGACTGCCTAATTGCAAGTCCAACAAAAGCTCAGTGTGAACAGGACACTATTGCACGTTGTGTCATCTGGCAGCAGAGGGGCACAAAGCTAGTTTAGCTAAAATTTAATTTGTGAAAAAAGAACTGCATTTTTTTTTTTTGGGGTCGTGACATTTCAGCGTCAGGGAAAACATTGTCCTCATCTCGGATTGAGGCGATAGTTTTTCTCCCAAAACCTGCAACAAAGAAACAAATTATGTAATTTCTAGGAATGTGTTCCTATTGTCGTGTTTTCATTCCAAATTATGCTTAGTTAGTTCAGCCTTTAGCTGACATAATACATGGTAAAAACTTGTCTGCACATGACCGCGTCACATGGACGACCGAGGGGGATCAGGCGTTTGTAAATCTTAAGAAGGCTTTTCAAAGCCCTCCAACCTTAGGTTTGCCAAACCCTAAACTTGCATTCACTCAGACATTGGATGAACGTTTGGGCTGCATGACGTCTGCTCTCCTGCAGCTTCACGGTGACAGGCTCTGGCCTGCGGCCTATTTTTTGCTCCATTAACATTGTTAGTGCCACATGTAGTTTCTCTGATCCTATTGGAGCAACGATCTTCACATTTATCTGCAGCAAGATATCTACGGTATCACACATGTCTGCTTGATATGTCTAATGTCACTGTTAAACATTTTACAGTACTTAACCCTGCTTCTCTTGTGCCTACACCAGGAAAGGAAAAGCCGCATGACTGTTTGGCTGAGTTGCAACACACCTGTGCTCCGCGTCCAGATCTGACTGACACACCGGTGCCAAACTCAGATCTGGTTTTGTATGTGGATGGGTCAGCCTCACGCTGCCCTGACACCCGACAGGGACAGGTGGAGTTTGCTGTAGTATCTGACGAAGAAACCTTAATTGCTAAAACCTCTTCCCAAACACTTCTCTACGCAGGCTGCTGAACTCATTGCTCTCACTGCATGTAGACTGGCTGAAGGTTTGTCTGTTACAACCTACACAGACTCCAGGTACGCCCTTTGAGGTGTACATGATTTTGGGGCATTGTGGAAACACTGAAACATGCAGTCTTATGGTAAGCCCATTTTGCATCACCAATTGATCAATGACCTTCTGACGGCCATCTTACTTCCATCTTAGCTAGGCATATACAAATGTTCTGCACACACGTGGTGCAGCTGACTGATTTGTCACTTCCAGATTCAGTAGCTGCAGAATACAGTGGAGAAGTCCACGGTGCACCTTTAATGAAGGTGTCTGGAAGGGAACGGATTCAAAGCTTTGCCTTCCACACCCTTTTTTCACACATTTTGCAAAGTTGACACACGGGCGGGACGATGTGTAAAAAGGGCAAGTGCTATTATTGTTAACGAAAACATGGTACACAAAGGGCTTCACAAAATTTGCAGAAAAGGAAAATTTTGTAAAGCAGGCATTTGAACATATCATGATGACATTTGTAGATCTCACACCGACAGAGGGGAAAAGGTTTTTGTTTGGTGATGGTTGATCAAAATGGGTGGAGTTGGTTCAGGTTCTTACCAGCTCCCTTGGCCAACTAGCACAACACTTAAGATCCCATGCCAGGAATCTTGGAGTGATTGTTGATAGTGCTTTTAAACTAGATAAGCAGGTCAGTGCTGTGGTTAGGGCTAGCTTTTTTCAGCTTAGACTGATTGCTAAAGTCAAACCGTATCTGACACAGGCTGACCTAGAAAAAGTCATTCATGTTTTTATTACCTCTCGCCTGGATTACTGTAACTCCTTGTATACAGGCATTGGGAAGTCTGAGCTTTATCGTCTGCAGCAGCTCGCCTTTTAAGTGGCAGGAAGAAGCGGGAGCACATTACTCCAGTGCTCTCATGGCTTCACTGGCTTCCGGTAAAGTATCGGATTGATTTTAAGGTTATTCTATTTGCTTTTAAATGTATCAATGGTCTTGCCCCAGAGTACCTTACGGACCTTGTCAGGCTGCATAGGCCCTCCAGAGACCTCCGTTCAGCCAGTCTGATGGTCCTAGAGGTTCCTAGATCCAAACTGAGATCCAGAGGTGATCGAGCCTTTTCAGTGGCTGCTCCTTCTCTGTGGAACTCATTGCGTCTAGCTGTGCGGACTGCTAGAAGCTTGTCCACTTTTAAATCATTGCTGAAGACTTATTTATTTGAACTAGCGTTTGGCTCAGGGGAGCCGCCTTGATGAATGTTGTATTCTATTTTCTTTCTTAGTATTTGTTATTTATTGTGTTTTCTATTGTATCTGTTTCATTTCATCTTTATTTTTATTTATTTTTGTGTTTTTACTGTAAAGTACTTTGGTAGGCCTCGGCCTTGGAAATGTGCTATATAAATAAATATGACATTGACATTGACAGTGACAAAACAAACTGCTTCAGTGTTAGAAAAAGCTCTAATGACAGAAATTATTCCCAGATGGGGAATATCAAGTCAGTTGTCAAGCGATAACTGCACATTAAGAACAAAACTATGTATGAATACTATGAATAACTATGTGAATGAGGGTAAGAACGCGCAGTAAGCGATTACGGCACATTAAGAACAAAACTATGTATGAATACTATGAATAACTTTGTGAATGAGGGTAAGAACGCGCAGTAACCTCAGTCCTTTTGAAATTCTCTTTGGCAGACCACCCAGTGTGGGGGTTAGAAGCTTCTAGAGCACCCCTTTCCTCATCAGCTCTGTGTGAGCATGATATGTTAGAGTAGTGTGTACAACTGTCTTCTGCTCTCTCTGACATAAGAATCCAGGTTTCTGCTGCCCTGACCCACCCAGCTTAAGGACCGTTTCACATGCTGCAGCCAGGAGATTTCGTGGTCTTAAGAAACTTCAGGAGGAAAAACTGGCAATCCAAACGCTGGCAAGGTCCCTTCCAGGTTCTTGTGGTCACCCACAGCAGTGAAGGTTGATGAGAGGGCTCCGTGGATCCACGCATCACACTGCAGGAGGGTCCCAGGACCAGAGGACAAGCCAGTCCCGCCAGACGCCCGGAAGTCCGTGACCACCAGAAGAAATCCACGGCACCAGAAGCAAGACCGCCTGATCTACTGCCCGGTACTGCATCACCCAGCCACCCACACACACACAGCCCACCCTAAAGGGTGCAGCAGGCTCGCTGTGACGATGGAAGGACATGAGACAAGAGACAGACATGGTGTATGACATAATTGTATTCTTGTTCTCTGTTTTCTGTCTGTGTTTGTGGGGGTAGCATGTTGGTTGTTAGACAGATATGACAGAGTTAAATCTGACAACACCATTTACTATAACACCACTTCTTCTCCCATCAATGTTACTACTGATGCACGGTAAACACGCACTCTCAGTTTTCACTCGTCAAATAAAGGGGTAAAATGAGTAGAGCGCTCTTCACCTTTCTCGTCTAGACAGTATTGGAAACCGGAGTACGAGAAATATAAACAAAGCAATAACCTTAGGACAACAAACTTCACGGTAATGGCTAATACATCAACCACCCTTGTGTTGTAACCATTAGGGATGAGCGAGTACAGCATTATCTGAATCTGTATCTGTATCTGTTTACCACATGAATTATCTGTATCCGTATCCGTACTCGGACTGGGCGGGGCATAAACCGGAAGTGGTCAGATTTAAACCGGAAGTGGATCGGGTTCTCTTGAAATGTTAGGGTCTTTAACCGGTATGTTATTTAAGCATGCAATTGATATGAGTTGATCAAAAAATGTTATATTTATTGCTGATT
Source organism: Etheostoma cragini (assembly GCF_013103735.1). Taxonomy (NCBI): domain Eukaryota; kingdom Metazoa; phylum Chordata; class Actinopteri; order Perciformes; family Percidae; genus Etheostoma; species Etheostoma cragini. The sequence continues at coordinate 26,546,077 of NC_048417.1, read as the reverse complement.
TGAAAACTATTTACATGACAGCATCAAGCTTCAGAACAATGGTGTTGTCATCGTAACAAACATACGATAAACAGAACGTTTTGCAACAATGACAACACATGCAGTTGCAATTATGAAGTAAAATGTAATGAACAAGAGTTTTCATACTCAGTATAGCTTTCTTTTTTTAACTTTTTCTTTTTTTATGATCAGTGTGATTTTTTTTGTTTTTGGTTCTTTTTTATTTTTTTTATTTCCACACCAGGTATATGTTTGTGTGTGTGTGTGTGAGTAACAGAGAGACACAGAGAGAGAGGGGGCGGAGGGGGGATAGGGGGGGCGGCTGACGGTAAAAAAAAACAAACTCTGATGGCAGACACGCAACGGGAGTTGCATTTAACCGAGCAGCATGTCTGAGACCCACGTTCACCAGAAATCTACTGGTTGATATGTAAGTACTATGAACCAAAGTTAAAAACAAACCTGAAGCTGAAGAAACCCTAAACGTTAATGTAACAGATCCGCAGACCCGACTGACTGCCTGACGGAGCGGGAGCGAGAGAGAGAGAGAGAGAGAGCGCATTTCTCCGTGTTCTGTGTGTGTGTGTGTGTGATTGATCCGAGCGTGTTTGTAGATGGGGGGGGGGCTGTGATTATCACAGAACGCTGCGCGGCCAGTTGAGGAGTTGTATGCAATCCAAGCACTCATATTACTCGTATAATACTTGTACTCGGCAAAAGTGCTTTATCCGTACCGGATACTCGTTTCAACCGGATACTCGGATCACACCTAGTAACCATGCGATTACTTTCAGTCCGAAAATGACAAAATCAACTCAAATGATTAACATGGTGCAAAATAAATGGGTTCTTTCTTCTGACAAAGACAACGCATTTATATTCCAACGTATGACTGGGTTCAATCAGCAAATTTACACGCGATGTAGGGATCAATGATTAATGTTTTGTGTGTTCATTGTTTCCCCACTCACAGAAACAGGCTTCACCCATAAAAGCACTTGTGCTAAACCTAATTAACTATTTGAGCACTGACTGCATTTTAAGAGCTTAATGTAAAATGATGAGTTACAGTGGCAAATTTGTTTCAGGAATTCTTCCGTGGTAGGGTTTAGTTAACAACGCACATGATATTGATAAGATACATGAAAGTTTGGAAAATCTGATCGCCGTCATGTTTGCGGGGTTCAGCGATTTTCCAAAAGCCTTGCAAGCTATGCGTAACATGTTACTTCAGTACCAGATGGGTCTAGATTTACTGTTAGCAGCTCAGGTGGAGGCTCTGTCATGTATCAGGTGATCAATGCTGCACATTCATCCCAGACATTGCGGGTAACCTCACAGACACATTCCATCAGCTAAACCAACTCGCCACTAGTCTTAGGGCTCATGATGTCCCTCTGGGGAGATTGGGGCACTTGGATAATTGGGGAGGGGTGGAAGGCTTGGATGGGGGGAAATTGTGAATCCAGTAATCTCTGTTATCTGTTTCTGTTTTGAAGTATTTGTTGTTATCCAATTAATATGAAAAATGATTTCCTCTTTGTTCACTCTTGAGAAAGTTCAGTATAGAGCCTTACAACTAAAAGATGATGGTCCTGACTTGTTTGATCTGCCCTCCTACAAAGAGGACAAATTTGATTCAGAGATTCAGCCTCTGAGTTCCTGTAGGACTCATTTGATCCATTTGAATTCTCATGTTTTTCCTTGAATGTCTGTAGGGGTAGCTTGAACCCAGAGGTTTAAATCCCTCACAGAAATGTTTTCCTTGTTTTTTTTATGCATGTATGCTTTTAGTAATTTTCAAATGTATGATGATTAAGGTTGTAATCAAAAGTGGGGAATGTAATGGGAAAATTACATAGACAATGATTTTCTTAGAGCAGCTATTCATTTGTTAAAAGTAAGTCTTTGTTATAAGTAAAACACCTTCACATATGCCTCTGAAAACATGTGCCTCCTAAAGATATTTCCTAGAATGGGGCCTTTAGTGTCTAGGGACAGCTAAAAATGTTGTGACTCTGTAAATCTCCATAGCGAACAAATGGCAACCAAATGCAGGTGCTAGAAAATATGCAAAAGGTCAGTTTGCCCGATTTGAAGGTTAGAAACTGAACCAATCTATGGACAGATAAATCTCTTAACTGCTAAGATAGAATGGCGGCGACAAGTCATCTTCTGACGTACTACACAGATGCACAGGGACAGCTCCGGCTCCAAGAAGTCTGCAGAATAAGATGAAGTGTTTTGTTTAAGATTGTTTATCAAAACATGGTATGGTTTCTGTTGGGGCAGAAGGGAAAAGAAGGAGCTGCCGGGTGTTACGCGTGACACAGAACTGTGGGGTCACCTTGTTACTCTGTTTCATTGTGAAGTACAGTTCTTGTCATTTTGTTTGGCTGTTCTCTCGAGAAAATAAACTCTTCCACCGAATATCTAAACTTTTAATCCAGTTTGCAGCCTGTCTTTATATTGTTTCAACAAGGTCTCTTCTTCAACACAAATTCCTCCCTCGCTGAACAGAAACTTCCACAACAACCCTTTATGCTGAGTGCTAGAGAGAATAGTCTTGAACCAATTACAAACATTCCTCAATAACCATGGCATCCAGGAGAAGTTCCAATCTGGCTTTAAACCACAGCATAGTACAGAAACAGCACTTTTAAGGGTGTTTAATGATCTCCTTTTAACAGTGGATTCAGGCAACTCTGCTGTGCTGGTGCTTCTAGACTGCCGCCTTTGATACTGTGGACCACACAATCCTTTTATCTCGCCTTGAACACTGTGTAGGTATCAAAGGTACTGTCTTGAAATGGTTCCAGTCATACTTGACTGATAGGAGCTTCTCTGTTCATTTAGCTGAACACTCTTCGACATCTGCTCCTCTTACCTGCGGGGTCCCTCAAGGCTCTATTCTGGGCCCTATCCTCTTTTTACTGTACATGCTGCCACTGGGTTCCATTTTTCAGAAACATAACATCTCTTACCATTGTTTTGCTGATGATGTCCAAATCTACTTGCCAATGAAATCTATAACCAAAGACTATGTGCAACCATTGTTTGACTGCTTAACCCTGGGGGCCCTGAGGCCATTTTTACAGTTTATTTTCCGTCTGGATTTATTTTATAAAAAAGCTTGTAAAACATCAACCCTGTGGTCTACAGTCAAGATATGAACATCATTATTTTTAGGACAAACTGGGTTATTGGAATATTTGGGTTGCAGTGAGGTCACTTGCATTTAAAAAATGGTTGTAGGGCCTTAAAGGTAAATAAATAAATAAAACGGAACAAGAATCTTCCAGATATGTATTGATATCACAGACAGATTATTAATTAATAAGCCATTTTCTTTTCTAAAACTCTTCTCATATGTCTTTGGAGTCACACTGTGAAGAAATAATCATTATAACTTATACAGTTAACAAAATACATGCATTTTTTCAGAGAAAGTCAAGACGCTTTTGCTCTCATGACATTTATTTATGCCAATAATAACATAATAATGTCATATTTATTAATATTACACCCACAACAATGCTATACAAGCAAATGTGTGTCTAAATAGTGCACAATTTGGCCTTTCATAGAATCTATAGGCCTTTTTGTCCCCTCTGGCCTTCCATACAAGAGGGGGGACTTTATCTCCCATATATGGGCATGTACTTCCTGAAAAAAAAAAAATAAATACAGGAGAGAGAGAGACGAAGAGAAAAGGCGCCAGCGGCACAAATCAGCCAAAACGCGATGAATTATGGACATAAAGTGGATCAATCTTGGATATAACAGTGTGGATTTAAAGCCCAAAGAGGCTGAAGTTCCAGGCTGGATAGAAAATCCCCTGTAGAGGCTAGAAAGACACGGAAAAGACCGCCGTAATCGCGGAAGCGTCAGGATTTAAACGCAACCGGAGGTAAGCCAATCACTTGTATCGTTCAAAGGTTATTAAACTATGAATCAGAGGTGCTTTTTTACTCGTCGGCGAGTGTCTCGGGCTCAGAGGGTTAAAGGAGGTAAAAACCTGGATGGAGTTAAACTTCCTCACTCTAAACGAAAACAAAACTGAAATCATCACGTTTGGA
>NC_048417.1:26540207-26541898 GCF_013103735.1 Etheostoma cragini | reverse complement strand
AGTTTGGGGTCCCCTGCTGGAGCTGCTGCCCCCGCGACCCGATACCGGATAAGCGGTCGAAGATGGATGGATGGAACAGTGAAAACAAAAAATGTAAGGACTAGAATTCAGAAAAAAACACTAATCTGGTAAAGTGGGTAGTTGTGGAGGACTAAATTAGGACTATTTTAAGCTGATTCCTGTTTCCAACTTTGCCCAGGTGCCTCTGCAAAAACAAGGACGGAGACCACTTCTCTCTTTTGATATTTTATTCAATAAAGCAACAGTACAAACATAGGTGTCTGCTATTACTGTGTTTTAGGTGTGTAAGTGTGTGGTTCTGCAGGGAAAAACAACACTTAAAGGCCACCATAAACAATACACAAGAACCACATACACACTAGTAACAATAACAAACCCACCATTTAGTACATTGTATTCATATAGGCTAGATGATAATCATAACAAACTAACAATTAACCACATTACAGTATATTAACATTTAAAACGCCAGAATTGATCTTAGACTGGCTGTTAGCTTGCTCTGGACCAGGCTAGCTGCAAAGAATAAATCACCATGGTTACTTGGCTGGGTTTCATTCAACCTGGTTTTCGTGCAACCAAGTCAAAGCTAAATTTATCCAGGATAACTTGAATATCCCCTTATCCTGGTTGGGATGATGCGGCGCTGCGGGGAGTTTTCTGGAAGGGACTTAATGACATTATTAAGTAAGGTCCTTATTAAGGACGCCAAGGGATGAACCTTCCAGAAACCCGAAATTTGCTAAGGTTTGGTGAGATTAATGATTGATCTACCAAACATTTGCACATTTTAGGTTTTACACAACCTTCCTAGACTGGGTGAAAATGGTATTCAAAAACCCCAAGTAACAGATTAGAGTCAATGGGTGTTGCTCAGACTTTTTCCTACTTAAAAGAGGAGTCAGACAAGGAGACTGTCTAAGTCCTTTATTGTTTGCTGCAAGTATAGAACCACTGGCTGAGTCAATAAGACAGAACAAAGATATAAAGGGAATAAGGGATGAGGGGGGACAGAACACAAAATATCACTATTAGCAGACGAAATATCAACATATATAAGTTAATCTTCCACTTCACTTATAGCTCTGGTGAATAACCTGAACGAGAATGGGGAGATTTCAGGATATCTGACCAATGAGGCTAAATCAGTAGCTATGATGATCCCAGGTCAATGTTCGGCTGATTTTAGGGGGAAATTCAAGTTCAAATGGACCTATAAATGTCAATGTCAATGTCAATTTTATTTCTATAGCACATTTAAAAACAACAGCAGTTGACCAAAGTGCTGAACAGGGTCAATGTCAAATACATAAATAACAAGAGTAAAAAACACTCCAGCCAAAATACATCATGGGGGAAACAAACAACAACACTTTAAAACTTCATAATCCAGGTTAACGAGGGTTAAAAGCTGCAGCAAACAGGTGCGTCTTAAGCAGTGATTTAAACGTTTGTAGAGTCTGTGCAGCTTTAATATGCCTGGGGAGGTTGTTCCATAAGGTGGGGGCACCCACTGCAAAGGCTCTATCGCCCTTATTTTTTAACCTTGATCTAGGGACGTCCAATAGAAGCTGATTTGACGAACTCAGCGCTCTGATTGGAGAATGGTGGCATAAAAGATCAGCCAGGTAAGATGGCGCTAAACCATTTAAGGCCTTAAAAACAAGCAA
>NC_048417.1:26534756-26540107 GCF_013103735.1 Etheostoma cragini | reverse complement strand
ATGGAGTCCCCCACTGGAGCCCCATACAGGACTCCATTTAAGGTATCCAAGAAGGCCGAATACTCCGAACTCTTGTTTAGTGCATAAGCACAAACAACAGTCAGAGTTTTCCCCCCCATCACCCGCAGGCGTAGGCAGGCGACCCTCTCGTCCACCTGGGTAAACTCCAACGCAGCGGCGCTCAGCCGGGGACTTGTGAGTATCCCCACACCCGCCCGGCGCCTCACACCCTGGGCAACTCCGGAGTAGGACAGAGTCCAACCCCTATCCAGGAGTATGGTTCCAGAACCGAGACTGTGCGTAGAGGTAAGCCCCACCAGATCTAACTGGTAGCGCTCCACCTCCCGCACCAGTTCCGGCTCCTTCCCCCACAGAGAGGTGACGTTCCACGTCCCCAGAGCCAGCGTCTGCCGCCCGGGTCTGGTCCGTCGAGGCCCCTGACCTTCGCCGCCACCCATGTGGCTGTTTTCACTGTTCCTTCTAATTATTTTTTTTACATTAGTTGCCAACATAACTTGATAGTCACCAAAGCCAGTTCTCATTCTTTGTTAAACTCTTCATTAAGCTCTTCCATGAACCCTCTGAGCCCGAGACACTCGCCGACGAGTAAAAAAGCACCTCTGATTCATAGTCTAATAACTTTTGAACCATATTAGCGATTTACTCACCTCTGGTTGCGTTTAAATCCTGACGTTTTTGCGATTACGCCGGTCTTTTCCGGGTCTTTCTAGCCTCTACAGGGGATTATCTATCCAGCCTGGAACTTCAGCCTCTTTGGGCTTTATATCCACACTGTTATATCCAAGATTGATCAATAAGATCAATCCTGGATATAACAGTGATATAAGATGATTATGCCCATAATTCATCACGTTTTGGCTCATTTCTGCCGCTGGCTCGCTGTCGCATCTATGCTCTTCGTCTCTCTCTGTCCCTCCTGTCTGTTTTTCAGGAAATACATGCCCATATATGGGAGATAAAGTCAACCCTCTTGTATGGAAGGCCAGAGGGGGCCAAAAAGGCCAATTGGCTGTATGGAAGGCCAAGAGGCGCACATATTTGACACACATTTGCTTGTGTAGCATTGCTGTGGGTGTAATATCAATAAATATGACATTATTATGGTATTATTGGCATAAGTAAATGTCATGAGAGAAAAAGCGTCTTGACTTTCTTTGAAAAAAATGCATGTATTCTACTGTCCCACGGTAGCTGTCAATTTTGTTAACTGTATAAGTTATAATGATTATTTCTTCACAGTGTGACTCCCAAGACATATGAGAAGTGTTTTAGAAAGGAAAATGGCCTATTCGTTACTTATCTGTCTGTCATATCAATACATGTATGGAAGATTCTTGTTCCGTTTTATTTATTTATCTTTAAGGCCCTACAACCATTTTTAACATGCAAGTGACCTCATTGCAACCCAAATATTCTAATAACCCAGTTTGTCCTAAAATAAAATAATGTTCATATCTTGACTGTACACAACAGGGTTGATGTTTTACAGGCTTTTTTGATAAAATAAATCCAGAAGGAAAATAAACTGTAAAAATGGCCTCAGGGCCCCTAGGGTTAAAGGGTGCTTGATGTTGTATGGATCTAAATTTTTCATTGCATCTTGTCCTTGGACTCGCCAGATTCTGGTGCATCCGGAAGTAGTAAAAGATGAATCGGGTGCTAGAATAGCCAAGGCTGCCTTTAGTGGGAGCCCTCTTGGGGAACTAGTCCAGGGGAGTGAACTCATCTCCACAATTCACTTTTTGACTCTCCATATCTTCTGCATGCTTTCCACATTCATTTTCTATCAATACTTTCACAAAGCCCTTCTGGTGCTCATGATTAGGTTATTTTATTGATATCTCGTATCCTTTTGGCGGTATGATCATTTGTTTGAGAACTTGTTCAGTGTCTGAATAGTTGGTGACACAGGTGACAGGAGCGGTCGTTAACTGATCAAAGAAATGACATTATACAAATGAAAGGCTTTCTACACAGCCACTGATCAAATGTAGCCATGACAACCGTTTCCCAGACATTCCATTACTCTGTATGGCTGTCTGTCGCCGCCTCTGTCTCATTATATAGTACAATGTATAGCTTCCAAAACAGATCCTGTTGCAGTGGTTATGACACATGCCTTTTGTGTGGGAGACCTGGGTTCAATTCCCACAGCAAGACCTCAACCAATGTATTCCACATGAAGACAGTTAACCCCTAGGGGTGGCCCAGTGGCTACGGACTGGGGTTCGATTCCCACTGTAGTAAATCAACCCTGACAAAAGTATTTCAACTGAGAGACACACTGGATTTGTGCTGTCTCACCCAGACTTGGAATAAAGCTGGCTTAACAAAAAGATATTGTTATACATTAGCCTGAAAAAGAGTAAAATATTGCTTTAACAGCGTGAAAAATATTTCAATTATAGCTTCAATTAGACATTTAAGCCTTACATTTTAAAATCCTACATCAGAATGGTCCTATTACAACTGAGAGACACACTGGATGTGTGATGTCTCACCAAAACATGGAATGAAGGTGGCTTAACAGGAGGATTCTGTTTTACATTAGCCTGAAAAAGATATCAATATAGCTTTGCTTTTAAGCCCTTAATTTTAAACTCTTACATCATAATACTGTGATATTACCTGAGAGAGTCACTGGAAATGTGATGTCACACCCAGACACCTTCCGGGTCTCTCTAGCCTCCAAAGGTGATTTTCTATTAGGCCTGGAGCTTCCAGCTTCTTTTGGGGTCGTTGGGCTTTAAATCCACACTTTTACATCTAAGATTCATCCACTTAATGTCCATAATTCATTGCGATTTGGCTCATTTCTGCCGCTAGCTTGCTGCTCCGTCTCTCCTCTGTTTCTGTTTAGGGAAATAAACCACCCAGTATGCCCATATATGGGAGATAACGTCACCCCTCTTGTATGGAATGCCAGAGGGGACAAAAAGTCAATTGGCTGTATGGAAGGCCAAGAGGCGCACATATTTGACACACATTTGCTTGTGTAGCATTGCTGTGGGTGTAATATCAATAAATATGACATTATTTTATTATTGGCATAAGTAAATGTCATGAGAGCAAAAGCGTCTTGACTTTTGTTGGAATTTAAAATGTTATATGTGCTTAAACCTTGTGTGTTATTTGCATTATACATTCAAGCTAAAAGGTAAAAGCATTATTTCAGCATAAATGAAGACATGTTGGTCATGCATTAGGTTTGTTGTTATAAGTATATAGTTCATTGTTTGTTATATTAAGTTGTTTTGCAATACTTCTGTTTTATAATATAAGATGTTCTGCTACATTTTGTTATAATCCAGCTCTCCTGTCAGAAGTAGAATTGATGGTTAGGGATAATCCCTTAGTCTGGTTTCAACCACTTACCCCCACTGACTTTTTCCTACATGAGAGTCATAAACCTTAAGTAACATTCCAACTGAAAAGATAACGGATAAGCACACAAAGACATCACTGTGATCTGAAGACCCCACCTTTTGAGAGATAAAGCTAGGGGTGTAAGAGCCAAAGAGTCAGACAAAGGAAGGGGAGAGCTGCAACAGCTTGATCCAGGTAACTTTGTCTCAGGATATCCTATGTAATAAATGGATTCACATCAACATCTGAGATTTCGACTACTAATTGAATGAACCCTAAGAATGGAACAGGATTTAGCTCCAACAATTTGGCGCCCAACGTGGGGCTCGAGGAAGGCACGGACCCATCCTTGAGTAAGTGAACAACTAGGACGAGATGCGTCTCCACATTCAGCCCGGGCAGTAAGGAAAGGTAAAGCAGAACCTGTTAATATCAAATCTGCACCATTGGATATGTACAAAATCTGAATATAGAACGTGCCTATATCCTAGTTGCTAAAATTGAAAAATTTGAGAAGATGTTGATGTGTGAAAAAGTTTTAAATTGTAATGTGTGAAATATAGTTTACGTTTGAAAACGTAGTACTTGCAAAAAATAGGTATGAAGACGTAGTGCTTACAAGAGGATATCATTTGCGCAGGATATGTTTCTATAACGTAAGCATGAAGGGCAACGCTCAATTGGAAAATTAGGAGTGGGAAGAGTTGTAGTCAATAAACCAGACGAAAGGTAATGTATTTCAAAGAGGGAATACATGAAGGTGTAGCTTCCAAAAAAGAAACGTGAAGAGTAGTTTCTAAATTGGTACAGAGAAATGAAGGTAGTCTGTGCATGAATCAGATGAAAGGTACTGTATTTCAAACAGGGGATACAGGGATGCGTAGCGTCTGGAGGGTGAAGAGTAATTTCTAAATTGGGCCGTAGAAATGAAGGTAGTCTGGTGAATCAGATGAAAGGTAATATATCTCAAACAGGGGATTTATGAAGGCGTAGCGTTCGGAAAAAACGTGAGGAATAATTTCTAAATTTGATAATAGAAATGAAGGTAGTCTGAAAAATAAAAATAAAAGGGAATAGTGTGGCGGAGGCTAAGAGGGTCTGTTGAAATCAGGACCGTGTAAACAGTGGTAACATTGAAACACGCTGCTGTGAGCACTCCAAAAGACCAGGATGTGCACATAAAACAAGCACAGGACATTTTAGATCCTGTAGTACAAAAAGACCCAACAAATACTGAGAAGCCGTTGTTCTGTCCACTGTGGGACGGAATGCATAAATTACAGGATAATATGACTAAATTAGAGGATAACGCCACAACACCAAAACCGTGGGCCTCATATTATGTGTCTAATTGAGAAATAAAATAATGAAGGTAGAAGGTACCATGCTGTTCTCCACAGTCTTTTAATGCTTATGCAGGGAGCAGCACACCCCATAAGGGACACTGACACAAGATAAGGAAGACAGGGTTGATAAAATACAGGGACAGAAAAAATGATCAGTCATTTCAAGAAAATCTAGACATAAGGCTACCACCATATTTCCGGTTGGCACACATGGAATTAATCCAGCAGTAAACATAAATGAAGGGGCAGTGACTGTGTGCAAAGATACCACCGTGTTATTAAATGGTTGAGAAGGAGAGGAGAAATGCACGCCCCAAAGCCCCTCTCCACTCAAAGTCAACTCCGCTTCCGCAAAGCGAGAGCAAACAGCTACCGTGGGACAGTAGAATATCAGGATTCTGCATTGGGACAACAAATGCAGCCAGGCTCAGAGGCTAGCTCATTAAAAAAAAAAAAAGGGGAAGTAAGAAATAAGAAATAGAAAGTTTAGAGTATTTAATGGAGGGACATCTTAATGACTCAATTTTCAGATTGGGTAAAGTTGATATATACACTCACCGGCCACTTTATTAGGTACACCTGTCCAACTGCTCGTTAACACTTAATTTCTAAGCAGCC
>NC_048417.1:26532914-26534656 GCF_013103735.1 Etheostoma cragini | reverse complement strand
CAGTTCTGAAGGCAAAAGGGGGTCCAACCCGTTACTAGCATGGGGTACCTAATAAAGTGGCCGGTGAGTGTATGTTTATACGTTTGTCTTTATGTCTTGTCTTGCTTTATTTGTTGTATGTTTGCAATTAGGAGATGGATCAAAATTATAGTAATATGTCCTGTCAGATCCCCGGAGTACTGAAGGGGATTGAAAAAAAAAAAATCCAACTAGGAAAGAGATGGAAATAGTGTAGCGGTTCCGGAAAAAGGATTTAGATTTGAATGAGGGACAATTTGGTTTAAAAAAAATAAAAATAAATAAAAGAAATCAATCCAATGTGGGATCCATCTTATATAACAGAAGTTTAGTAGAAGTAAGGGAGTTGTAAAACACACAGATAAAGAAACAGGTTTGGTCTGGCAGGAGGGACTCATGTGAAAAAAAAAAAGAGATCTGGTAAAACTAAGAAGGAAGTTGTTGTGAGAAAGAGGAAGATGTGGGTGAAGCAAAGAATCAAACTTCAGTTAATGTTTAGATCTAAAAAAAAAAAATCCAGTTGAAAGAGATAATTGATTAAATTACTTAGTTAATTGATAGAAAATGGTTTTGATCATTTCCAGTGTTAAAAAGAAAAGAAAAAAGTGAGGCTTCTAATGTTGGTACCTTTACAGTACTTATGTGATACTTATCTTAATGGGGCAAGATTTAGGGGAATTTTGTTGGTTACAGAAATAGAAAGATATTTACAGTTTGGAATTGGGACTTTAAACTTAGAACAGTAAAATTATGATATTTCTATTACTATGCCTGACCCTACTACACTGTAAATAATTTTCCTGTAAAATAACAGTAAAGAGCTGGCAGCAGGGACGGCAGCAGGTTAGTTATTTTTACGGTATTCATCCGTAAAATGAATGTACGGTAGTTGTCTGTAAACCAGAAAAACTGTATGTTTCTGTATTTCTATAATTTACCGTAAAGAGCTGGCAGCAAAGACGCCAGCAATATACCGTAATTTTACGTTTTCCATACTGTAAACTGACTTTACAGTAGTTGTCTGCAAACCAGAAATACAGTATATTTCTGTATTCACACTGAAATGATTTCACAGTCTAATACAGTAAAAAAACAATGCAACATATTTCTGTGATTATTTTCAAATTACAATAGTAAATATATTATTTCTAAACAGTATATTTCCTTCATGGCAATCAACATTAGTTTCAATGTACTTTATTATTCTTAGGACTTTGTACAGTTGGTTAAAATGTGCATTATTGTGACTATTGAGCAAACTAATCAATACAAACTTAAAAATCTAATATCTTTATTTCAAAGAGCAGTGTCAATGTCAACATGAATACTGCTACTTTCAAAAAAGAAAAGCAAATAAACCCTGTTGGACAAGGCTGAAAAGAGATTTCTAGTGGCAAACAAACAGTCTAGTAGTGTCTGCTTTAGACTATAATAAACTAAGAGTTAAAATGTCCTCAAAAGTCAACTTAAAAATGTACATACAGTATGTAACACATATGTAATGTAATATGAACATAAGCAGAATTGGTAACATTTGGAAAACAAACTTAAGAAAATTTTGAAAAATGTGCATTAATCCATTTTGAAACTAGTACAGTAGAACATTTGGACAATATGCATCAATAATAATGTACAGTACTGATACCATTCAATTTTATTTATAGTATCAATTCATAACAAGAGTTATCTCAAGACACTATACAGATAGACCACACTCCAGAATT
>NC_048417.1:26521285-26532814 GCF_013103735.1 Etheostoma cragini | reverse complement strand
AAACTTCCTTTTAGGCAGAAACCTCGGTCAGACCCAGGCTCTTGGTAGGCGGTGTCTGACGACCGGTTGGGGTTAGAACGAAGAGTGGCAATAACAAAAATAGAAAAAATTAGTAGTCTGTAGCAGTTCTTTGTAGTAGTTCATGGCATAGCAGAACGCTGTGCGGCATTACAAGGCACAGCAGGACGTAGCAGGGCACTGCAGTGTAGCAGTAGAACATGGCATCACAGAACATGGAGCGGGACCAAGGCGACAGCTGCTACCCTGATTTTGGAGCCTCTCTGATCCAAGGGAACATTGTTGAATATGTAGTAGATTGCAAACACAGCAGCAAGTCCTGTTGCAAATGTTGGTGTGATGCCCTCAGAGATTACACGGCCCTCAAAGCTGATCATCCAACCTCTAATTGTGACTTGCCCTGTTGCACCTGAAACTCCAAGTCATAGCAACATGGGAATACATGGCATACAGGCATCAGGCAAAGACTTGCTGGAAGATTGAGAGTTGTCACAACATCAACTGCAGTAGCTGACACATGTAGGGAACAAATACATTAAGCTTACCATAATAAGATTTTTACGAAAACAATTATAAAAGTTTTAATAATTGGTAAACACTAGGTGAGAGTAACCTAGAGAAGTTCTTTTTCATGCCAAACATGCCTTAGTGTTGATTAGGCTACGGCTGCTGGCTGCTTTTTAGTGACACCGTATCAGGCTTCACGCAGAAATGTTTAGCCTTTACCGCGTTGCAATGTTAATTAGCAGAAATAAAAAGGCACAGATGATGCAAAACAGTACGACAAATAGCCCATAGCCTAGGCTACTCTAAAACAGTTGGGAGAAGTAGCAGTGTGGGGCGCACAGAGACAGATAACCAAAATGCATTCATAAAGAGTCTAAAAAGGCAAAATTTTCACACCAATTTTTCATTTTTAAACTGAAAAATGCAAAGCCTTTAGGATTCAAGTGTCTCTCTTTAACCGAACCAATTAGCTTAATTTTCTTGTCAACTCTTTGTAAAACACACAAACATAAGTTAGCCGATGTTCCAATAATTTATGGTTTGGTTGAAATAAACCTTAATCACCGGGCAAGATGTAGGCTTATAAGCCTAATGCTATTTTCTTGCTGCCTCCGTCTATCGATTAGCATCGCTTACTGTTTAACATGCGTTGTTCCACGGATGTAGACACAAACACCCAAAAGTAATAAACTGGCTATTCAAATCTAAACCTCACTGATGATACAAATGAATAAGATTTGAATTACCGTTTAATTTGTAGCATGACCCAATGAATGTTGATGGAGAACACACTGTTCGTTGCATCAAACTTCTGACCGTGCTCCAAATTCCCCAGTCAACGTTCAGTTTCCAAAAAAATACTGTAGCGTCCTGTAATTTAAAACATCAGCATACTGTTTAGGGCCTCGGTCGTGTTGCTCCAAGTTAAGCAGCCCACAATGCATTGCTAACTACAGTACTAAACTGTTTAACATGAAAACAGTATTTTAGTTTTGAAAATTGGCTGTAAATTTACAGCAATTGCTTACAGTGTACAGTAACATTTTGGAATTAATGTCATAGATTAAAGTAAAGTGAAAAGAAAAAAGGAGAGAAATCCCTTTCTTTCCAGAGGTATAGAGGACAGCTGGAGTGTGGGTTCTTTCAAGAAAAGACACACCCATAGAGAAGGATAAGGTAAAAAGAGTTATGCATAAAGTAAAGAGGGGTTGCAGTAGACCTGCAGCTCAGTGAAGATTTTGATCATAAATTACACAGTATAATGAGATATGTTCTCATGTCAGGTAACAGATTGGATAAACTGAACCACTAGGTGCTAAAGTGGGTTCTACTGTTACTAGGACAACAGGTCATAAAGAACACATTAGACATCAATAGTACAAATTTTTGTTGCAACCTAAAAATAGAAAATTAAAGAAACATTCCTTTTGTTACAATTCATCTAAATTTGGTTGAGATTAGATTAAAACCAATCCAAGCTGATATGAAATTCCATTCTATCTATATTTCATGTGGTGCTCAAATGAGCTTGTCAGTGAGGCTTATTGTGGATTTTGTTTGTATTTTGAGTTTTTATATGAAAAACTGTTAAAACTATTAAGTTGATGTTGAAACATTTTATTTGGGGGATTCTTTTCGTTTTCTTTTTTGACTTTTTGTTTTGTTGCTTTTAAGATCAAGATGTTGGTTTGTAACGCAAGACAGTGTGTTAATGGATAAAACTACGACATCATTATTATCAGGTATGCTGTAGGAGTCATAACTTAAAAAGAGGGATACAGTAGCAATAATACAGTGTCCATAGCATGAAGGATATTAAAACTACTCTACAATTTTGTTTTAATTTGTGCAGATTCATAACCCATCATGTAAACTGAGGCTTAGAAGAGATAAGTTCCAAAACCAGTGTTTCTCTGTGGAATATTTGTATGGATTATATAGAGTTAAACCAGCAATAGGGACAGAAAAGTTATTTTATAATAATGAGTGACATGCACTAAATGAGTATTGATAAAAGAAAAGATAATGCTTTTTGGAGTTTGGTTTTGTGCCACACAGTGCTCATTGTGTCAGAACCAGGTCCATCTCGCTTCTCCAGCTGCAGGACCAGTAACAAACTGTACCAGAAGACTGACAACAACCATCACAGCACCTCAGAACAGAGCACCTCTAAAGACTATAAAGGTTTATAGTCTGGCTGAGATTCTTGGCCCAAAGTGACATGAAAATGGACCAGGGCTAAACGCTTGATAGTGATCGCAACATCTGTAAGTGTGCTGTGCTGGACTGCAGAGCAAGCAGAGGGGTCCACATGCTCTGGACGGGGCCTTGCTGACACTGAGGTGAGAAGGCTTTGGAGGGTTCAATCATGTGACCCTGAGGGCTGCTACACCATAAACTGAGACACTGAGGTACGGACCAACGATCAGCAGATAGACTGATAAGGAGAAGGGGGGGGGGGGCGGGAGACCGTCCTGGTTCTGGTACTTCAGATGCACACTTGAAGGGCAGGTTGTCTTCCAGTCACATTCAGAAAATACACATACAATACTGGGAACAACTAATATTTTAGAATTACTTATTCTTACTCTAGAAATAAGGTAAAGTTCATGTAAACAAACATGGATGAAGGGTTAAGACATGCCTCAAAGATAAGCAATTTGGACAAGATGGTTGATGTTTTAAAAGCTTTTTTATAAAATAAATCCAGACGGACATTAACTGTAAAAATGACCTCAGGGCTCAGAGGGTGATAACAAGAAAATTCCGTTTACAGTAGCCTGAAAAAGAGCAAAATATGGCTTGAACATAATGAAAAATATATCAATATAGCTTTGCATTTATAACCTTAATTTTAAAATCCTACATCAGAATGCCCTGATATTACCTGGGAGAAACACTGGATGTGATGTCTCACCTGGACTAGGCATGAAGGTGGCTTAACAGGAGGATTCCGTTTTACATTATCCTGTAAAAAGTAAAATATGGCTTTACCAGTCTGATAAAGCTATCAAATATAGCTTAAATTAGACAAAACACAAGTTCCTCCGGAGTCCAGGGCAAAAACAGACAGGACTTAAACTCAGGGAGAAACTTACAAAGAACACGGGGGGTTAGCTGACGCAGAATCCACAGGCAGATAGGCAAACACACAAGGCGCCGGCGCACAGGCAAGCACACTAGAATGATCTGACAAGGGACAAAGGAAACACAGTGGTTAAATACAAGAGGTAACGAGGTAATGGGGAACAGGTGAGACATCAGGTGTATCACATTAGGACGGTGCTGGACACTCAGACAAGCACAAAGCAAAGCTGGACAAGACTAGACAAGATCGGAAACTACACTATCAAAATAAAACAGGAAGTAGAACAAACAGACACTTACTGGGGAATCACAAGACAGAGACAACCACACCTGGGGAGAAAACCGAGAACACACACAAGGAGGCAAGAAGGGAAAAACAAACCCAAATAAAAAACCCAAACCCCAAAAATGGTCCGATATCACTTGAGACACACAACTGGATATGTGATGTCTCTCCCAGACTTGGAATGAAGCTGGCTTAACAGGAGGAATTCCATTTTGCATTAGCCTGAAAAAGAGAAAACATGGCTTTAAGAGCCTGATAAAGCTATGAAATATAGCTTCAATTAGACATTTAAGCCTTTAATTTTAGAATTCTACATCAGAATGGTCCGATTGCAACCGAGAGACACACTGGCTTTGTGATGTCTCACCCGGACGTGGAATGAAGCTGGCTTAAAAGAGGGACTCCGTTTTGCATTAGCCTGAAAAAGAGTAAAATATGGCTTCAACAGACTGTAAAAATTTCAAATATAGCTTCAATTAGACATTTAATCCTTTAATTTTAAAATCCTACATCAGAATGGTCCAATATTACTTGAGACACACATTGGATATGTGATGTCTCACCCAGACTTGGAATGGAGCTGTCTTAAAAAGAGGATTCTGTTTTACAGTAGCCTGAAAAAGAGTAAAATATGACTTTAACAGCCTGAAAAAGATAACTATGTAGTATTGCTTTTTAGCTGATAATTTTAGAATCCTTAATCCGAATGCTCATATATTACCTGGGAGACTCACTGGATATGTGATGTCTCACCAGGACTTGGAATGAAGCTGGCTTAACAGGAGGATTCCGTTTTATGTTAGCCTGTAAAAGAGTAAACTATGGCTTTACCAGCCTGATGAAGCTATCAAATATAGCTTCAATTAGACACTTAAGCCCTTCATTTTATAATCCTATATCAGAATGGTCCGATATTACTTGAGGCCCACACTGGCTTTGCATTTATGTCCTTGATGTTAACATCCTACATCAGAATGCTCTGATATTACCTGGGGGAAACACTAGATTTGTGATCTTTCACAAAGACTTGGAATGAAGCTGGCTTAACAGGAGGATTCCGTTTTGCATTAGCCTGAAAAAGAGCAGAGTATGGCTGGAACAGCCCGATAGAGCTATCAAATATAGCTTCAATTACACATTTAAGCCTTTAATTTTAAAAGCCTACATCAGAATGGTCGTATTTCAACTGAGAGACACACTGGATGTGTGATGTTTCACCAAAACATGGAATGAAGGTGGCTTAACAGGAGGATTCAGTTTTACATTAGCCTGAAAAAGTGTAAAATATGGCTTTAACAGCCTATAAAAGATATCTTTATAGCTTTGGTTTTAAGCGCTTCATTTGAAAATCCTGCATCAGAATGCTCTGATATCACCTGGGAAAGTTACTGGAAATATGATGTCTCCCTGAGACTTGGAACAAAGGTGGCTTAACAAGGGGATTCCGTTTAACAGTAGTCTTAAAAAGAGTAAAATATGGCTTTAACGGCCTGAAAAGATATCAATATAGCTTTGATTTTAAGCCCTTAACTTTAAAATCCTACATCAGAATGCTCTGATATTACCTGAGAGAGAAACTGGACATGTGTTGTCTCCCACAGTCTTGGAATTAAGCTGGGTTAACAGGAGGATTCCGTTTGACATTAGCCCGAACAAGAGATAGTAGCCTGAAAAAGAGTTAAATTTTGCCTTAACAGCTTGAAAAAGATTTCAAATATAGCGTTACTTGGACATTTAAGCCGTTAATTTTAAAATCCTACATCAAAATATTCTGATTTAACGGGTTGACACACTAGATATCGGTTGTCTTATCCAGAGTTGGAATGAAGCTGGCAAAACAGTACAATTCCTATTTAGAGTAGCCTGAAAACACCCCGGGCGGCACAGACTGGCTCTGGGGACGTGGAATGTCACCTCTCTGTGGGGGAAGGAGCCGGAACTTGTGCGGGAGGTGGAGCGCTACCAGTTAGATCTAGTGGGGCTTACCTCTACGCACAGTCTCGGTTCTGGAACCGTACTCCTGGATAGGGGTTGGACTCTGTCCTACTCCGGAGTTGTCCATGGTGTGAGTCCCCGGGTGGGTGTGGGGATACTCACAAGCCCCCGGCTGAGTGCCGCTGCGTAAGCTTTTAGCCCGGTGGACACCCTACGCCTGCGGGAGATGGGGGGGGAAACTATGACTGTTGTTTGTGCATATGCACCAAACAAGAGTTTGGAGTTTTCGGTCGTCTTGCAGACCGTGAATGGAGTCCTGTATGGGGCTCCAGTAGGGGACTCCATAGTTCTGCTGGGGGACTTCAACATACACGTGGGTGATGATGGAGATACTTGGAGAGGCGTGATTGGGTAAATTGGGAATATCTGGAGGATGCCCATGTCCGACGGACTTTCAACTCACACCTCCGGCGGAGCTTTTCGGGCATCCCTGTGGAGGCTGGGGGCATTGAACCTGAGCAGACAATGTTCAAAGTTTCCATTGCTGAAGCTGCGGCGGCGAGCTGTGGTCTTAGGGTCTTAAGTGCCTCAAGGGACTTTAACGCACGAACACCCTGGTGGACACCGGTGATCAGGGAAGTCGTCCAACTGAAGAAGGAGTCTCTCCGGGATATGTCTTTCCGGGTAATGTCATCCCAGAACACTCTGGAAGTAGTTACAAGGGACCGACGGGCCCGAAGGGCTGCAGCCTTTGCTGTGACAGAGGCAAAGCAGCTAGTGTGGGAGAAGTTCGGAAAAGACATTGAGAAGGACTTTTGGTTGGCACCAAGGTGCTTCTGGAAAACCGTTCGCTAATTCAGGAGTGGGAAGCGAGAATCATCCAAGCTGTATACATTAAGGATGGGATGTTGTTGACCTCAACTGAAGAGGTAACAAAAGGAAAGGTTCACAGAATTGAAGGTCAGATACAGACAATAAAAGATCTAAGACAAAGAAGCAATAAAATCTAGTATTTCTACAAATTATTTCCCCCTGTCTGTATCACAAAAGGAACCACCTGAGCTGGATGTAAATCAAGATGAGAATAATTCTCATGTTTTACAACAATTGGGACAATTCTCTGTTAAACAAGATGAAGTTAAACCAAGTGACAGTGTGTCAAACACCGGAAGTTGAAGGTCTAATGGGAGGAGCTCCACTGGCTCAGGAGGTTCTTGTGTTTAAAGTCATCCATCTGTGAAGTCCAATGGCATGAATTCTTATTTTGAAAGGGGACAAATGAAAGACAAATTAGTCAACGCTAAAGCAAAACCATTTGTGCCTGATACAAATATCCCAATACCGGCAAAACCTAGTTGTTTGGGTGCTTACCTTCAAGTGAAAGATATCATCCAGCCAACCCAAATTACATCATCAGGATGCTCAGAGCTCAGGCGGCATGGAGGTGCAATACAAACCATCAAATCACAACCAACGTTTCATCACCACAGTAATCAGCCTGTAGCACTGGTGACAAACAGCAATAAATACAGTCAAATAAATACAGTTTGCAATATCACATCTTCCTAAGGGCTTTTGAACACAGCATCGGAGAGAAAACAGACACCTAAAGACTGCTTATATTTCCTTGAACAATACACCAGGGGGTAGCAGAGAGAGCTTGTCAGAAGCTGCCTACATATGTCACATTATAGATGGTATGCCAAGGCTAAGGCCTTGTTACAAGAGCATTTAGATAATGCACAGAAAATTGCTTCTGCTTATATGGAAAAAGCTCTTTCATGGACAGCTATAAAATCAGAGGATGTGAAATCTGAGAGGACGGGTCCCAGAGAGGATGTAATACAATGGAAGAAGTTGAGTACATGGGAGAATTGAACATACATTCAACTGTCATGGACTGTAAATGGACCTCTTAAAGGGGACAGGAGTAGAGAAACTACTCGTGGACAGCCAGATGTTACTGTTAATAGAATCCCTGTTGCAAATTTGGATGATTTGTGGAAGAAACAGCTAAGGATTGATTTTCCTGAATGCACTCAGGATGAGCAAATGGGGTAGAGGACCGTCAGTTCCTGGAATACGTTTCAAAAACTGTCAAGTGGAAGGATGGCCATTACGGTATTGGATTACCGTTGTGGAAGAAGGATGTAAACATGCCAAATGATAGGAGAGTTGCCGAACAGCGTGCTCTGAGACTCAAGAGGAGGTTCGGTAAAGATCCTTCATTTCAAACTGATTATACTGTTTTCATGAAGGATGTCATCTCCAAGGGCTATGCAGAGATGGTACCACCTGAGGATCTGGAAAGGAGTGATGGTAGAGTATGGTATATACCACACCATGGTGTGTACCACCCGAAGAAGAAAAGGATCAGGGTTGTCTTTCATTTCGGAGCTACTTTCCAAAAAACCTTATTGAACGCACAGTTCCTGCAGGTACCGGATCTTACTAGCAAACTAGTTGGAGTTATGACAAGATTTTGAAAGGATCCTGTTGTACTCATGGCAGACATTGAGGCAATGTTTGATCAGGTCAATGTACCAGCTGAGGATTCAGATCTGTTGAGGTTTCTTTGGTGGCCGAATGGAGACCATAATCATAACCTGGTAGAGCATAAAATGGTTGCACATCTTTTTGGAGCTACATCTTCGCCAAGTTGCGCAAGTTTTGCCCTTAGGAAATGTGCAGAGAATAATAAGGAAAAGTACAGCCAAAATGTAATTGAAAAATTTCTGCACAATTTCTATGTGGATGACTGCCTTACATCAGTAGCATCTGACTTTACAAAGACCTTCATTCCCTTTGTGATAGAGGGGGCTTTCGACTCATGAAGTGGATTAGCAACAGACGTGCCGTGCTGGCGGCTATAGATACTGCAGAGAGTGCGAAAGAGGTTAAGGATTTGGATTTGGATAAGGATATGCTTCAAAGTTTAAGTTCAAAGTCAGTATCAAAGAGAAACCCTTAGAAGATGGATCCTCTCCACTGTCAGTTCAATATATGACCACTTAAGAATCTTGGCACTTGTTGTCTTGTCTGCCAAAAAGATCCTTCAAGATTTGTGCAGGAAGAACCTTGGTTGGGATGATGTTATACCTGACTCGGCTGTACAGGATTGAGGAAGTTGGCTGAAGGAGCTCAGTCAGCTTGAAAGTTTCAAGGTTGACAGATGTCTGAAAACTGTGGATTTTGGGGAAGTAATCTCTGCTCAGTTACACCACTTTGCAGATGCCTGTGAGAGTGGCTATGGAACAGTTACCTCCCTGCTTTACACAACATTCACAGACAAGTTCAATGTGCTTTCATAAATGGTAAGGCCAGATAAGCCCCATTGAAACCAATTACCATCCCTCCAATGGAGTTGACAGCTGCCATGGTTGCAAGTCGAACGGATAAGTTATGGAGGAAGGAGTTGCAGATGAGACTTCAGGACTCAGCAATGAGACCTCAAGGTTTTGGACCTTTGTTGCCAATCAGGTTTCAAAGATAATCAGCATATCAATTCCAACTCAGTGGAGATGTGTTAACACCACAATCAATCCTGCTGACCTGGCTTCAAGGGGAGTAAAGGAGCCAATGCTTCTGAAAGATAATATTTTGGTGTCTGGACCTCAGTTTCTTGTTGGACGGTAAGAGAGGTGGCCTGAAAACCCTGACAACTCTAGGAGAATCATACCGGACAACCCTGAAGTCAAGATGAGCTTGATGGTACAGGCTGAGGAGAAGATGCATGCAGTCACCTGCTTTGAGTGTGACTCTTACTCAAGGTGGCTTGGATAAGGACCAACAGGAGAGGACGATAGTAAAGGAGATGCAGTGTATCAAGGCTCAGACTGTCTGGGGTCCTCTTTCAATTGAGGAATTTAGAAAGGCTGAGATGGAGATTTTAAGGCTTTGTCAGAAAAGGAGTTTTCCAGAAGAATTCAATAGCTTGCAAAAAGGTGAAAATGTGAAAGGGACAAGCCACATTTAAAAGCTTAATCCAGTACTTGAAGATGGTATCCTGAGAGTTGGAGGACGGCTTAGCATAGCAGCTATGCCCAAGGAATCTAAGCATCCTGCCATATTGGCAAAGGATTTACACATTTCCGACCTCATTCTTCAGCATATACATTGAGAGGTGGGACATGGTGGCCGCAACCACATGCTAGCTAACCTGCAGCAAAGATAGTGGATCCCAGGGGCTAGTGTGACTATAAGGAAAATGTTATCAAAATGTATTGTCTGTCGACAATTGCATGCAGCTCCAGGCCAACAGCAGATGGCGGATTTACCTTAGGACAGAGTTTCTCCAGATGACCATCCATTCACTCGTGTTGAAGGGGATTACTTCGGACCTTTTGAAGTCAAGCAGGGAAGGAGTATAGTGAAAAGGTATGGAGTTCCCTTCACGTGCCTTTCCATAAGAGCCATACACATCAAAGCAGCAACGTTACTACGTTGGACACCAACTCCGTTGTTAATGCTCTTTGTCGTTTTATGGCAAGATGTGGACAAATTGTGCTTAGGTAATTGAACAAACTTTGTTGGTAAAGAGCGAGAATTACCAAAAGCAATAGAGGGTTGGAATCTTGCTCAAATCAACAACACTCTCCTTCAGAAAGGAATTAAATGAGTTTTAAATCACCCCACTGGATCACATCATGGAGGAGTTTGGGAGCGGTTGATAAGATCGGTGAGGAAGGTCTTGAATTCCACCCTTAAGGTGCAGAACCTTGATGAGGAAAGTCTACACAGTTCTTACAGACGCAATAGGACCCGTGCAGTTTATTTGACTCTTTGCATTGCAGGGGCAGCTGTGGCTCAGTGGTAGAGCGGTTGCCTGCCAATTGGAAGGTCGGTGGTTTGATCCCCGCCCCTGCAGTCATTGTCGAAGTGTCCTTGGGCAAGACACTGAACCCCGAGTTACCCCCGGTGCTGCGCATCGGAGTGTGAATCTGTGTGCATGTTATGTGAATGTTTCCTGTAGATGTAAAAGCGCTTTGAGCAGTCGTTAAGACTGGAAAAGCGCTGTATAAATACAGCACATTTACATTTGCATTGCCTGTCGGGTCGCTGGGACCGATGCTTATTTCATGTCACGTCTACTACCGCAGAACTGGCCCTTCGGGTCCTGGGGAACACAGACCATATTCTATAGTATTTCACTTCTACCGCGGCCTCGGCCTTTGGGTCTCTGGGACCCATCCCGTATTCAAATGTATATTTCCACTACCGCGGCACCGGCCTTCGGGTCTCTGGGACCCGTCCTGCATTCAAATGTATTTCACTTCTACCGCGGCCTCGGCCTGTGGGTCTCTGGGACCCATCCTGAATTCGACTGAATTTTTCCACAACAGCAACATAGGCATTCGGGTCTCTGGGACCCGTCCTGAATTCAACTGAATTTTTCCACAACAGCAACATAGGCATTCGGGTCTCTGGGACCCGTCCTGTATTTGACTGCATTTTTTCCACTACCGCGACACCGGCCTTCGGGTCTCTGGGACCCGTCCTGCATTCAACTGTATTTTACTACCACAGGCCTTTGGGTCCCTGGACAATGCAATTGTATTTCTCTGTTACCGTGGCATCGGCCATCGGGCCTTTAGGACCCGTCCTGTTTTCAACTGTATATTTCCACAACCACAACACTGGCATTAAGGTCTCTGGGACCGGTTCTGTATTCGACTGTATTTTTACCCCCCCCCCCC
>NC_048417.1:26515359-26521185 GCF_013103735.1 Etheostoma cragini | reverse complement strand
CCCGAGTTGCCCCGGGACAGAATGTAATTGTATTTTTCTGTTACCGTGCCCCCCCCCCCGCCAGAGACACAATGCGATTGTATTTCTCTATTCAATGGTATTTTTTATAAGAAAATGTTTCTGTCAAAAGACAGAAAAGTCAAAAGGTCCTCGGAAACGTATAATCCCATTGGCCCTCAAGCTCATCGCTGTGCCACCGATCAAGACACAGATGAAAAGACCGAGACAACCAACACGCTGCTGCTTCCGCTCTGCAACCATCGAGCCGGGGACCCACAGAGTACACAGTAAAAGTGTGACGGAGTAGATCTGGACAGAGTTTAGGATCACAGCGCTAAGAAAAGCCAAGGAGATATTAAGTGACGGACTATTGGTAGCGATGGTAATGAAAGGTTTGCCAGAGTCCTTCAAACCATTCGCAATCCATGTCACATAACATGATGAGACCATATATTTTCCTGAATTTGAAACAAAGTGTCACAGCTATGAGGGCACAGAGAAGATGTGCGCTGCAGACTTGGTGTGTTACAAATGCTGTCTAGGGACACCTGGCCTGAGCCTGCCAGCGTAAACTATGGTGCAGTCACAGCAAGAGGACCATGAGGGCGTCTAGGGGCCCCCCAGCAAAAGGGAAAACGATTATTTTTTTCTATAATCCACTCCATTAGTTACAACATGATCAAAATGTGTGACTATTTTTATCATGGATTTCATACACCTTTTGTGTCAAATGGGGTCCCCTGGCCTAATGTGGGTCAGTTTAGGTGTCCTTTACTGGATGTGAAAAAGTTTGGAAACCACTGTTCTAGGTTATGATATCAAAGTTTTATTGGCGTCCAAAGTGCCTAAAAAAGAAATCTTTAATATTCTAACATGTGCTTTAACATTTAATGTGTGAGAAATAGATTTTTTTAATGAACAGTTGAGACTAATCCACACCCACAACGTGAGTTTCAAAGCCCCCCTTAAAATGTAGGTAATAGCATTTTGTTGTGAGGATAACATGAATGAATTAAAACTCTGTTTTGATTCAAATAAGTTATCTTTAAACTTGAACAAAACTAAATGCATTATATTTGGAAATCATACTACAAATACAGATGCTAAATTAGTAATTGATAATAAAACAATAAAAGAGTCTATGAAATTACATTTCTGGGGGTTGGACTTGAATCCAAACTTTGCTGGAAGCCCCTCATTATCTGTGCATGAAGATGGCCAGGAGTATTAGTGTATTGAATGCAACTAGATACATATTGACCCAAAATACCTTATATACTCTGTCCTGCACACTTTTTACCATATTTGTTCTATTGTGTGGAAGTTCGGGGAAATACTGTACCTAGAAACGTAGCTTACAAATTATTTGCACATTGCAAAAAATTGCAATCAGGATAATAAATTACACACATGAGCACACTAATCCTCTGCTTTTTAATTTCCATTTGTTGAAAGGTATGGACATTGTTACATTCAAAACTGCACAATTTATGTTTAAAGTTAAAGAAAATAATTTATCATGTAACATACACCCCAATATTGAAGGAAAGAGCCAGGGGATCTCATCTAAGAGGACATTATGAACTACTGTTAAAAGCATATGTGTTTCAGTTTGTGGGGTGAGATTATGGGATGGACTGAACAATGATATCAAAAAGAGCCATTATATCATTAAGTTCAAAAAGGGATTATAAAAATAAAAATTACTGGACCAATACAGAAAAGAAACCGAAACAAACCGAAAGCATCCCCCGTGCAAGAAATATTGTTGTATAGAGTTGTAAGTTATTGGGAGATGTGATACTCTATATTTGCAGATCGTTCACTTTGTAACAGGATGATTTTGTGAAATAGGGGTCATTTCAAATTGCTTCCAACTGCTCGTCCTCAAATTAATATATATATATATATATATATATATATATATATATATATATATATGTTTTTTTATTGTATTTGTTAAATACTGATTGTTTGTGTCACATTCAGTGGTTTTAATTTTTTGTTTTCACTGTTGTTGTCTTGCAGTGTTGATTGTTGGAAATAAATAAATTAAATGAAACAAGCTAAATGGATAAATACATTTCACGTATTGTAAAAGCATATTTTGTAGCTTTAACATATATCGTTTGCTAAGTGTGCATTTTAAGATTTAACTTTTTGCAGCAGGAACCTTCTTCAAAAATCTAACAACTACTCCTTTGATTTGAGGAAGACTCAGGCCGTAAACTAGAGGGTTATTAATGGGGGGGATCATCAAATACTGTAAAGATAAAACAACTGTGAAGATAGGATTCATTTTATCAGCCTCATATCGAGTCAATGAAATCTCACAGAAGACAGAAAGAGAATAGGTGATGAATGTGATGATGTGAGGCAGGCAGGTCTGGAACGCCTTTCCTCTGAATTCAGACGAGCTTCTCCTGCAAACAAGCAGAATACGGAGATAGGTGTACAGGACAAAGAACAGGGGGGTGAAGACGGTTGTGACTAAAACAAACTGACCTACTATGTTGTTCAGAGTTGTGTCCACACAGGAGAGCTGAACCACTGGCCAGTTGGAACAGAACAGCCTATTCAGTTTATTGCCACACAGCGGTAATCGGACACTAAGATAGAGCAAGAAGGCTATAGCAAATACAGGGTAGAGCACGGCAAAAATCACAAGATGTGTTACCATCTTAAATGTCATGTAACTGTGATAGTGTAAAGGCTGGCAAATAGCAACAAATCTATCATAGGCCATGATGCTGAGGAAAGTCATCTCACATGATAAATAGGTATAAATAACATACATCTGAATAAAACATGATGGACGTGAGATGAAATGAGTGTCAGACAGAATGTCCATCAGAAACCTGGGGAAGAAGCTGGCTGAGCCGCACAGAGAGTTAAAAGACAGACAGCTGATAAAAATATACATGGGCTGATGCAGAGACTTCTCCAGACAGACTGTCAAAATAATGACAACGTTAGAGGAGACAATAGTCATGTAGAGCAACAGACACAGACTGAAGAACAGATATCTGAGGGGCCCAAAGTCTGCATACAGAGTAAACTGAAAATACAAAGGATTCAGGCTGTTGTTGCTCTTCATGACTGCACAACAGCAGAGCTGGAAGAAGAGAAGTGAGAACAGATGGAGATACAGTAAATGAGATTAAAATGTTCACAGCAAAATTTCCTATTTTAACAGTAGACTCAACATTTAGAAAAAATATGCATTCATGTAAGTTGCATAAAGTGCACATTTTTAACAATTTTGATTGTTCATTAAGACATGTTAAAAACATTGACATGAAAAAAAAGGTCAGTTTCACATTAACTAAATCCACAAGCAAGCTCACATTTTTCATTGAACAATATAAGAGTTGAATGAATGATAAGAGATGTATCTAGGTTAACAAGGCTCATACATGACATTCAAAAGGTTCTTTTCCACAAGTGACATATTTGCAATTACATTCAAACTTTCAGAAAAGCTTTGAGCGTAGTGAAGTTCTCCACTTTTGTGTCTTATAACAGCTGATATAATCAGCTGAAACAATAAACTGTATATAGTGTTCATATGTGTCCTGAGGTCTGTCCAGCAGGTAAAAGATTTAGAATAATACACAGCACCCGCCCCTGACTACAGCAGACTGAGGCAGTAGCTGAACCTTTATCCTGTTATGCTGTCACCCTGAGAGCAGCAATCTGTACACACAGGGTCCAAAGGGATGGACGCAAACCAAACCCAAATCACGAGGGACAGACAATGAGACAGATCTGGCAGATAGATAGATAGATAGAAAAATAGAAAGATAGATAAATAGATAGATATTTATTGATCCCAATAAATTGGGAAATGACAGTGTTGCAAGAGCAAAATCAGTCACACAAAACACAATTTAATATAAATGAAATCCTAGGATACAATATACTGTAATGAGCTGAGTTGTCTGTTGACGCTGGTTTCAGAGTCTGATTGTATATTTATATGTCTATGAAGAAATTAAAACTTTAATGACAAAAAGAATGGATCCAAATAGAAAGAACCTCAAAAACGACTTTTGGAGATAGTGTCTTGTGTTGTCTAATTTAAGATATTTGCGTAACTAATATAACAATTTGATTCACTGAGGATACAGAGGGGCTCTAAGGTCTTCCCATCACTTTCTGCCTTCACACCTTCCCGCGTTTGGTCCGGTTAAAACCAACCCTGGAGCATTTGGTGAGATAGTCCGGGAAAGCGGGAAAAGCTCATCCGAACCTTGGAGCCGAAAGGCCGATTTATCTTTGCTAATGATATGTTGGACTCATGTTTATGTATATTCTCAGACATAAACTTTTTAATAATAATTTGGGTCTCCCCCAGTAGTAACTCTGAGGACCCCACCATTTATGTCTTTAATCTTGGAAATTCTGGGGGTGTTCTCCAAATGTTATCCCTCCCCCACCTTTTTATGATTCCTTTTTAATTTACAATGCTCTTAAAAAACGTTTGGAATGGGCACCCAGATAGCTCAGTTGGTAGAGCGGGTGCCCATATATAGAGGTTTACTCCTCGCGAAGCCGCCCGGGGTTCGAATCCAGCCTGCAGCCCTTTGCTGCATGTCATTCCCCTTTCATATCTTCATCCATCCTGTCAATTAAAGGCCTAAAAAATGCCCCAAAAAAACAACTTTGGAATGTTTGAGGAGGTCAAAGCATGGTAACAAAGTCCTCAGAAAGGGAACCTACGAAGGAAATTTGGGATTGTTTTTTAGTGTGTAGATAGATAGATATGTATTGATCCCAAAAAAGGGGAAATTACAGTGTTACAGCAGCACACAAAATATACATACATACAATATACATAAAATATTAATAATAATAATAATAAAAGTCAAGGTCGTCAGGGTTATCCATGATAGATAATGGTTTGTTCAGTGACCTCCTCTCCACCACAGCTTCAGAAGTGTCTTGTTTGCAGCCGATCACGGAGACAGCCTTCCTGATCAGTTTGTTCAGTCTGTTTGTATCGTTGGCTCCGATGCTGCTGCCCCAGCAGATGGCGGAGGAGAACAGAGCGCTGGCCACAACAGACTGGTAGAAGATCTCCAACATCCTGCTGCACACACTGGAGGATCTCAGCTTCCTCAGGAAATAGAGTCTGCTCATCCCCTTCTTGTAAACAGCAGTGCTGTTGACCTTCCAGTTCAGTCTGCTGTCGATGTTGACACTCAGGTATCTGTTCTCCTCCACCATCTCCACGTCACTTCCCAGTATGCAAAGGGAATGGAGGAAGGGTCTGCCGTTCCCTTCCTCCTGAAGTCGATCACAATCTCTCTGGTCTTGTCCACGTCCAGCAGTAGGCAGTTCTTGCCAGACCACTCCACAAAGTCATCCACCAGTGCCCTGTACTCTCTCTCCTGTCCTTCCCTTATACACCCAATAACTGCAGAGTCATCAGAAAACTTCTGTAGGTGACATGACTCTGAGTTGTACTGAAAGTCTGTGGTGGATAAGGTGAACAGAAAAGGAGACACCACAGTCCCCTGTGGGGCCCCGTACCACTCACCACCAATTCAGACAGAACACGGTCCAGGCGGACAAACTGGTGTCTGTCTGTTAGGTAGTCAGTGATCCAGGAGACTATGGATGCACCGACACCCATCAGCTGCAGCTTCTCACCTAGTAGCAGTGGCTGGATGGTGTTGAATGCACTGGAGAAATCAAAAAATGTGATTCTCACAGTGCCGCCACTGCCATCCAGGTGCAAATGAACTCGCTGCAGAAGATAGATGACAGCGTCGTCCACTCCCAGACGAGGCTGGTAGGCAAACTGTAGAGGGTCCAGAGAAG
>NC_048417.1:26512718-26515190 GCF_013103735.1 Etheostoma cragini | reverse complement strand
CTGACTGTCGCCAGATAATTATCACCCAGTGGTCACAGTGTTTGGCCTCAGGGGACAACTGAGAAGGGACTGGAAAGGCTTTTAAAAAGTAACAAAGTTGGCTGCAGTCATTATCAGAGTAATTGGTCAACAAGTCATTATTTCTTCTTCTTATGAGAACAATTAAACACATCAGCCGGATTTTTGGGCATTTCTGCCTTTAATCACTAGGACAGCTAGTATATGAAAGGAGAGAGAAAGGGGAAAGATATGCAGGAAACCTGCCGCAGGTCGGATCTGAACCCTGGGCGTCTGTGTGAAGGACTAAACTTCTTCATATGGGCACCGTTATATTTACTTTTTCTGATTATGTTTGTATAAATCTAATTAGAAGCTGCAAAATATAATACCCTGACTACAGACAAGTACCTAATACAACACAAAAGGATAGTTGGGACACTTTAAAATATCCCAACTATCCTTTCAACCCCAGCTGTGTATGGGGCGCCGTTTGTAAAGCTGCTCACGCTGAAAATAACAGAAACATTTTGTCACATTTAGCTTTAAATAATGTTTAAAAAACCGGTATGAAATTTTGAGGGTCACTTTCTTGCACATTTACAACACTATTAGTCAACTTAGAAATATTTTAAATGGTTAAATCTAAATGTTAAATCTAAATCTAAATGTTAAATCTAAATCTAAATGGTGAATCTAAATCTAAATCTAAATGCTAAATCTAAATATTAAATCTAAATCAAAATGTTAAATCTAAATCTAAATGATAAAACTAAATCTAAATGTTAAATCTAAATCTAAATCTAAATGTTAAATCTAAATATTAAATCTAAATCTAAATGTTAAATCTAAAGGTTAAAGCGAAATCTAAATCTAAATGTTAAATCTAAATGTTTCGGGTGTAACTAAATATTTAGCTAATATGCAAATGAAATGCAGGTAACCGGAAGTAACAAAATAAAAGCTCGAGGAGGTTAGTGTATGTTTAAATCGTCAAATAACGACTAAAAATCACTTTGACTGACCTGTCATGTTCGCTTGCATTAAGGCCAGCTAGAGCCTATCCCCGCCGGCCCCCGACAAGCTACGGTAAGCTACTGTCGGCAATGGTCATTTTGCGAAATGTCCAACGAATCCGCGTTAGCAGAGAACATCGGCAGAGCCGTCCTGGACCGGGATTCGTTGGACATTTCGCAGTGTGACCGTGGCCAACAGTACCGTCGCTGTTGAATAAGTTTGTACAGCCACCAGGACGGCTCTGCCGATGTTCTCGGCTAACGCTGATCCATTGGACATTTCGCAGAGTGACCATGACCAACAGTACCGTGCCTTGTCGGGGGTGGGCGGGGATAGGCTCTTGCTGACCTTAATGCAAGCAAACGTGACAGACCAGTCAAAGTGACCCCCCCCCGTGGCTGGCTTTAGTGGCTGTAAGTCCGACATCGTTCATAGAAGTGACACTAAAAACTCAAAGAACTCTTCAAATACAGTTTCCCCAACTGTGTTTATTATTTTAGTTAGTTTTTATCACGTTTATCCAAGTTCAAGAGTCCATATCCCCGGATGAGATGATTTTTATTCGTTATTTGACAATATAAACATACACTGACCTCCTCAAGCTTTTATATTGGTACTTCCGGTTCCCAGCGTTTAATTTGCATATTAGCTATGTATTTAGTTTCACCCGAAACATTTAGATTTAACATTTAGATTTAACATTTAGATTTAACATTTAGATTTAGATTTAACATTTAGATTAAGATTTAACATTTAGATTTAGATTTAAAAATTTAGATTTAACATTTAGATTTAGATTTAGATTTAATATTTAGATTTAGATTTAACATTTAGATTTAACATTTAGATTTAGATTTGATATTTAGATTTAGATTTGATATTTAGATTTAGATTTAACATTTAGATTTAGATTTAACATTTAACATTTAGATTTAGATTTAGCATTTAGATTTAACATTTAACATTTATGTGTAACATTTAATATTTGGATTTAACTATTTAAAATATTTCCAAGTTGACAAATATTGTTGTAAATGTGCAAGAAAGTGACCCTTAAAATTGCATATCAGTTTTTTAAACATTATTTAAAGCTAAATGTGACAAAATTTTGCTGTTATTTTCAGCGAGAGCCGCTTTACTAACGGCGCCCCATAGCAGTGGCAGAGAAAAAAGGCTCATGTGTTTTTTTTAACAATTTCAGAAAGCACTGACAAGCTATATGATCAGAAAACACTTTTGTGCATCGTTCTGGAGCCCAACTCCAAACATATTGGCTTATTTCATTTAGAGAAGAGGCCTTTCAACTAACTGAATCAAAGCCAAGGTGGGAGGTGTTTGCAGGAGAAGCCAGAAGCCAGAACTCTCCCCAACCGGATCGGTCTGTATGCCAAGTCTCCCTTTAGTGTTATTACATGATAGATAAATCTGAAAACTATGTGACTAACTACTACTCCCTAA
>NC_048417.1:26508682-26512618 GCF_013103735.1 Etheostoma cragini | reverse complement strand
ATGAGTTATAATTTAGTTTAGGTTTAGAGCTGATTAGTAGACTAGAATCGAAGATGGCTGCAACTCCACCTCCTCGGCGTGTGCCTCGAGGAATGTGAGTATTAATATGACTGGGGGGGGTGGATTCATTTAGGCTAACATATTCTCCATCACCCAGCCAGGTTTCAGTAAGACAAAATAAATCAATATTAGAATCTGATATTAATTCATTTACTAGTACACCTAAAAAGGTCAAAGGTGACGCCAAATCCTCAAGCATATCTGTAAAGTGTCTCGAGATAACTCTTGTTATGAATTGATAGTGTAAATAAAATTGAATTGAATTCAACCTTCAGTACTCACTAGAGTTTGCAGCCAAGTGTGAAGCAGCTGGGATGAGGATCAGCACTTGTAAATGTGAGGCCATGGTTCTTGGCAGGAAACCAATTAAGTGCCTTCTTCGGATAGGGAAGGAGTCCTTACCCCAAGTAATAGGGTTTAAATACCTTGGTTTTTTTTTCACGAGTGAAGGGACCATGGCGCGTGAGATTGGACGGAGAATCGGAGCACCGGGTGCGGTATTACATTCCATTTATCGCACCATTGTGACAAAAATAGAGCTGAGCCAAAAGGCAATGCTCTGGATCTACTGGTCCGTTTTGGTTTCCTACCCTCAGCTATGGTCATGAAGGCTGGGTCATGACCAAAAGAACAAGATCCAGGATAGAGCGTCTGAAATGGGTTTCCTCAGGAGTGGGGGCAGGCCTCTCCGTTAGAGATCGGGTGAGAAGCACAGCCATCCATGAGGAGCTCGGAGTAGAGCCACTGCTCCTTCACGCTGAAACGAGCCAGTTGAGGGGGTTCAGGCATCTGGTAATGATGACTCCAGGGCGCCTCCCTAGGGTGGTGGTCCAGGCACATCCAGCTGGGAGGAGGCCTCAGGAAGGACCCGGGACTAGGTGGATAGATTATATCTCCAACCTGGCCTGGGAACGGGATCTCCCAGTCAGAGCTGGTTAATAAGGCTTGGGAAAGGGAAGATTGGGGTCCCCTGCTGGAGCTCTTCCCGAGATCCAATACCAGATAACCGGACAAAGATGGATAGATGGATGGATGAATCTGTATCCCTACCGATACCCAACACATTCTTTTTAAACTTGCCGTTTTATTATAATATTGCAGCAAGGAGTTTTAATAATTGCAACCACTTTATTGGTATATACATAACTCACTGTAACTTGATCAAGCTGCAGAGGCTACGTAGAACACTACAATGGTTGGACTTTCCAATTAATCGGTGGTTTGGCCTAACTGTGGGGGAGGGAACAACTCCTAAGTGTCACAGATTTCACTTCTGTCTGTAGCACCTACACCTACATGGTGTACTGTATATTGGAAATTAATGATAAGTTATTGATCAATAGAAAATTGATTTAAAAAAAGAAAACAATACACTTTATAACGATTGTTGTTCATAACACAAGGTGTGGGCCGGGTCTGGGTTAGTCTGGATACACAGAAGTACATTTTTTGTCACTCTATTTGTGTGTAGCTTTTTCCTAAATCCCTGTGCTACTACCAGGTAGCGAGCTACATGTTGAAAATGGCATGTGTTAAAGAAAAGTTCAATCATGCAATAAGGCAGGCCTGTTTGGTTCTTTAGGGGTGTTATTGTAAATATTTGGATGGACAATTTTAACGGCATTCATAATCTTAACTAGGAGGTTTTGGGACAAATGGAAAACCATAACAATAGGTCATGATGTTTCAGGAGTTTGATCACACAGACTCACACTACCACATAAATCTAAATCTAACAACAACATGTACGAGTTCAGGCCTCCAGATTCTGATCAGGTTGTTTACATGTAAGAAGACTTTCATTTGTCTCGTCCTGTCTTAGTGGTGTATTCTGGCCAGTTTCAAAACATCGCAGACCGGTGCATGGCAAGTAGTTGCAAATGTCAACTCATCACTTTGAAAATCTTTGATCGGAACAGGTCCTAAGAGTGTAAATATTAATATGACAGAGTGATGTTATCTGAGCAAACAAAGTTTAACAACATGTATGAGTTTAGGCCTCCAGAGTTTGATCAAGTTGTTTACATGTCAGTAGCTTTTCCTTTGGAAAGATTAATGAGATCCATGGAGGCTGATGCAATCTGATAAAAACCTCAAACAGGTCACAGATCCAGTTCTGTGTTTTGCCAGACCACACCAGTGTGTATCAAGGTCAGCTACTGATGACAGAATAAGACAATCTTAGGTTATATCAGACTTTTAGTAATTTACCTGTCTTAATGGATAATGAATATAATGTAACATATATAACTTTTGATGGACATGTGGAAGTTCAGAAATACAGATATCTTTATTTTGTGATCATGTTTACAGCCTATATTCTTATAATTTGCAGAAACGCTACCATTGTGTGCATTATAGTGATTAACAAATCCCTCAATGAGCCTATGTACATTTTCATTGCTGCTTTGTTAATCAACTCTGTTCTTTACAGCACTGCTCTCTATCCAAAGCTTTTGATTGACTTTTTATCCAAACAACAGATCAAATCTTATTCAGCATGTCTCTTTCAGTGGTTCATGTGTTACGCTCTAGGTGTTTCAGAATTCTTCCTGTTGTCAGTCATGGCCTATGACAGATATGTGTCTGTATGTAAACCTCTGCAATATCACACTATCATGCAAAAAACAACTGTTACTATTCTCCTGATTTTAGCCAGGCTTCTGCCTGCTTGTCAGATATCAGTGGGACTTTTACTGATTGCTTATAAAAAACTCTGTTACTTTATTTTGAAAGAAATAATTTGCAACAGCACAGTTAACAAACTTTACTGTGTTCCTTCAACAGTGCTGAATATATATGGCTTGATTCTTTTTGTAATTACAGTACTCAACCCTGTACTCTTCATACTCTTTACATACACCAGGATATTTATAGTAACCTATCGAAGTAGTAGAGAAGTCAGGAGAAAAGCTGCACAGACCTGTTTACCCCACCTGTTGGTTCTGGTTAACTTTTCCTGTTT
Organism: Etheostoma cragini; assembly: GCF_013103735.1. Classification (NCBI taxonomy): domain Eukaryota; kingdom Metazoa; phylum Chordata; class Actinopteri; order Perciformes; family Percidae; genus Etheostoma; species Etheostoma cragini. The sequence goes on along the minus strand of NC_048417.1, from coordinate 26,509,593 downwards.
AAGTACTTATGATGTACTTCTAGCTCGACTGGAAACAAATTTTTTCCAAAACTGTTAATTTAAGCATGTCTTTACAAATGATTTTGTGTCATTCTCTCTTTAATCCAATCATATATGGACTGAAAATGAAAGAAATTTATAAACATCTGAAGAGGCTTTTCAGTCGAGACAAATTAAACTAATATATAGTGAATGTATTTTTACACTAATTACAACATCATAATAATGATCTTCTCAAGTAATCACTAAATGCCAACTGAAGTTTTATGCTTGTTGTTGTAGTAAAATTAAATATTGTTACCATTGTGGATATTTTTATCAGTACCATATATTCCTCTTTCAAGAGCCTAGAACACAAGGTCATATCACTGTGAGTTATATATTGAATTTAAAGTTTGTCTGATTTGGCAATGTAAAGTGAGTAAGGGGTTATAAGTGTAATGTGTGTGTTTTCAAAGTGGAAAGAGAACAAATTAAAAAAGACACCATATTATTTTTGCTGTGATATGTTTAATTTTCGTGACAAACAAGAAAACCAGCACTATAAGGTTTCTAACAACATCTGTTGTGTTTTGTGAATCATTAACTAGAGAACTGATTTTGGATTCTTGGAAGTGTATATATTCTTGGACTTTCTGATATTATTGTTATTTCCCTATCGAAGCACATAGCCGTCCTTGGAGGTCGGGATGTTCTCTTGAATTTCCTCGTCCTTCGTTATGACCGTCAGCCGATATCTAGTTAGGTCAATAATCATTGCTGTTCAAACTCCGGTGCAGGTCTTTCATCTTTTTTTGAACACAAAATTAAATATGACCATTGATTCTTGTGAGAAAGTAATGTTTTTTCTTTATTAAACTTTTTTAAACAGCATGTCTAAAATTCAACATACCAGAAAGCAGGCAGCCAGA
>NC_048417.1:26506622-26508582 GCF_013103735.1 Etheostoma cragini | reverse complement strand
TAGAAAGTGTACATTTCCATATTGGTGCTAGTTGTCAATTTGAATGCTATACTATGGTATAATGTTAACCAGGTTTTTATTCACTTATTTGTAGGCTGGTACAGTGACATGTCTGCCATCTTGCTGCGGCTACATTTGCTACCACCATCTGCACAAGGTAGAAAGAGGCCGGGAAAGCTGTCTGCATATCAAGCTGTAGATCAGCTCATCAGATTTCAAAAGGTATGCTTAAATGATTAGTTCACTTCCAAAAACATTTTGGCTGATAATTTACTAACCCGCATGTCATCCAAGATGTTCATGTCTTTCTTTCTGCAGTCAAAAAGGTTTGAGGAAAACATTACAGGATTTTTCTCCATATACTGGACTTCAATGGGGACCAATGGTTTGAGGGTTCAAGTCTGTCTCAATGTAGCTTCAAAGTCTCGACATGATCTCAGCAGAGAAATAAAGTTCTTATCTAGCAAAACAAACGGCCGTTTTCAAAACCCTCAAGCCATTGGTCCCCATTGAAGTCCATTATATGGAGAAAAATCCTGTAATGTTTTCCTCAAACCTTAATTTCTTTTTAAATGAAGAAAGAAAGACATGGACATCTTGGATGACATGGGGGTGAGTAAATTATCAGCAAAAAATGTTTTCAAAGTGAACTAATCCTTTAAGAGTTGTTTAAAATATATCTTCCATCACTTCAAATTAGTCACTAAAACAATTCTGTTAAATGTGTTTTGTTGTAGGTTGGAACCAGTGTGCAGCAGCATCTAGACATCACCCAAAGCAGTCAGCCCTACCTTCTTGCCCAGGGATCAACACAAAGCACCATTCACTCCTTCTTCATTGTGGTTGAAAAGAATGCACTTCCATGCAAGGCAAAAGGTTCAGTTGGCGCTTTTGACGAACTCTTTAAAGCCCATTACGACTTTGGTACGTCATACAGTTCTTCCCTGAGCAGCTATTTCACTTTTGTGCAAACAACCATGTATAACATCAACATGGGGGAAACAAAGGAGACCCCTAGAGTTGCGGAGTTGCGAGCAAGAATGGTGCGTTAGTTGAGATAAAACTATGAAGTGTTTTCTTTGCAAAAGTGACCATGGAAGTCCTAACAACCTTGTTAAGCACTTATAATTCATGATAATTCATGGACTATGTACAGACAGGGCTCTTTTTTTGAAGTGTGGTCAAGAAGGATGCTCACGTTCTTTTGGTAGTTTTTCAGGTTTAAGAAAGCATCTTAATAAGTGCCATGGAAGCAGTTTAGTTGATTCTGTGGAATCTGATCTTTCATATCCTCAAAGCACCATCAATACAAGTAATGTTTTTCATGTTGAAGAGTCGACTGAAGAGTTAGAGGCCGAGTCACAGTTATCTTCGCCATACGTTGTAAATAGTTGTTCAGCTGTAATTTCTGATCTAAAGGCAGCAGGTGTTGCTCAAAGTACACTGAATTCTTCAGTGACTTCCATGGAAGAGATTGTTCAAGATATCCATCAGCATGCTAAAGAGACAGTGATAACGCATGTATTTAGTAATGAAAGAGAAACGGAAATGTGCAAGAAAGTTGAGGCGTGTTTTGAGGGGTTAGAGAATCCTTTCACAATTCTAAATTCGGAATACAAACGATCAAAATTTATGACTGACAAGTGGGAAATGGTTGAACCAATTGAATGTGTGATTGGTTCAAGATTTGACACAAGACGAAATAAAAAGACTGGAACATATGATCAGGTAGTAGTTCAAGATAAATTCATGTATATTCCAATTTTATCTACACTGCAGTCAATATTTAAAAGTCCGTATGTTGCAGAAATGTTGCAACGCTCAGCAACCAGCGACTCTAGACTGAGAGATATTTGTGATGGATCTTTTTTTAAAAGTCACGCCCTGTTCTCAACTGAGAAGCAGACAATACAGATCCAGATGTTCTATGATGACTTTGAGGTCGCCAACCCTCTGGGTC
>NC_048417.1:26504901-26506522 GCF_013103735.1 Etheostoma cragini | reverse complement strand
CCTGTTCTCAACTGAGAAGCAGACAATACAGATCCAGATGTTCTATGATGACTTTGAGGTCGCCAACCCTCTGGGTCCAAAGCGAGGTATTCATAAATTAGGTGGAGTATATTTTACTTTAAGAAACTTCTCTCCAAAATGGAATTCTTTTTTAGCTAACATACACCTGTGCGCCTTATTTCATGCTCAAGATGTTAAACGTTATGGTTTTAGTGAAATTTTTGCTTCCATTGTTCGAGATATTAAAGTGTTAGAGAGTGATGGTATTGAGATTCCATTATACAATGGTTTTGTTCATGGCACTGTAGTGCAGGTTACTGGTTATAATTTGGGATCGCATTGTTTGTTTGGTCTAGTGGAGTCTTTCAGTGCAAGGTACTGTTGCAGGTTCTGTTTAGCGGAAAAGGAGTACTTTCAGACAGAATTCTCTGAAGACTCTTCCAAAATAGTTTTGCGCACCAAAGATGTACACACTGCTCACTGTCAAGAAATGGCTTGTAATCCATCCCTTCCCTACGTTTTTGGTGTGAAAAGTTCATGCATATTAAATTCATTGGAGTATTTTCACACAACAGAGAACTTCTCAGTTGATGTGATGCATGATGTGTTAGAAGGGGTGGGCCAGTACGAATTGAAGTTATTATTTCTGTATTTGAAGGAAAAGCATGTTACATCAGCAGAAATACATTCAAGAATACAAAGTTTTGATTATGGTTTCAAGGAGAGAAACAACAGACCTGTAGCTGTTAATTTAAGTGAAGGATCTAATGATCTGGGACTGAATGCAGTTCAGTCCTGGTGCTTACTTAGGAATGTTCCTCTTATCTTTGGAGATTTGTTTACTTCTACTGACCAACACTGGAGCCTGCTTCTTTTACTTCTTCAAATAATAAACATCATATTCTCGCCTATGTTATCTCAAGGTTTATGTGTATATTTAAACATTTAATTGTGGATCACCACACACTGTTTAAAAAGTTATATCCTCAGAAATCCTTTTACCAAAGCATCATTTTCTTGTCCACTATCCCCACTGCATCCAAAAAATTGGGCCTGTCCTTCATAGTTGGTGTACGAGGTATGAAGGCAAGCATACTTTTTTTTAAAAACTGCTTAAATCGTTTAAAAATATTACCAAAACGCTTGCAAAAAAGCATCAGATTCATATGGCATATAGTTGGCGAAATTCAACAACTTTTAGTCGGTTTGACATTGGTCCAGGAAAAATTGTGTCTTTAAATATGGTAAAAGGAGGTTCTGGAATTGCTATGGCAATGCAAGTGCCCATTAGCATTCAGGTTATGAAGGTTAATTGGGCTAAACATAATGGGTTTGTTTATCAACCAAACTTGGTTATCTGTGGGAAAGTTGAATCTGAAGTGCCCGTGTTTTATCAGATTGAGTCAGTTCTGATAATGTTTGAAAAACTGTTGCTACTCACAGTGCCTTTAGTTACAGTAACTTTTCAAGAACATGTCCATGCTTATAAGGTGATCAAATCAAAGCAGGATGATGTTTTTTTTCATGTCGACAACCTGCATTACCCTAGGCCTTTTGACATACAAATGTCATATGGAGGGAATGACACAACTCTCCTCATCGTGCCATATTGCTTTCTCTG
>NC_048417.1:26499672-26504801 GCF_013103735.1 Etheostoma cragini | reverse complement strand
CCTAGGCCTTTTGACATACAAATGTCATATGGAGGGAATGACACAACTCTCCTCATCGTGCCATATTGCTTTCTCTGGTAAACATTTTTATGATGAAGATATGTTTCTGTCAGAGACAAGGCAATGGGTTTGCAATGTAATTTCACTGACATTGAAATGCTTTCTTTTTTATGTTAAACTAAATGGTGAGTGCTGTGATCTAGTGTGATTGTGCTTGTTTTCATTTGATTGTAGTTGATAGTTCTATAATTCAGTAACACTGCATCTTATGATTTATAATTTTTTAAATCACTGAGAAATGAAAAGTAAATATTACACTTTAAGTATCATTTTTTTTTTTTTTTAGATTATTTTTTTGGCATTTAAGGGCTTTAATGACAGGACAGCTGAAGTTGTGAAAGGGGAGAGAGAGGGGGAGTGACATGCAGCAAAGGTCCGCAGGCCGGATTCGAACCCGGGCCGGCTGCGTCGAGGAGTAAACCTCTATATATGGGCACCCGCTCTACCAACTGAGCTATCTGGGTGCCCTAAGTTTCATTTTTTAAAGAAAACTTTTAGTAAAATTAACTCTACAGTGTGATCATATTACTCTTAACAGTGCAATTAAACTACAGTGTTAAATACATTTACACATTTCATTGTTATTTTTTACACAATATTGGGTAGAATTAACTCTAAAAACTTAACACTGACCAAAGAGTTAATTTTACACTGATTTTGAGCGGGACCAAATGTTATCTGAAACGGAGTCAATTTCAACTCTATAGGAGTTAAATTAACACTTCAGTTTTTATTGTGTAACATTTCTTATCCTGTGCATTTTTTTAGGCCATTTATCATGATATTACAGGGGTTGGACCAGTAATGACATGACCAATGGCCTTAAAATATACATAGGATAAGAAAGGTTGTATTTTGCGGTGTTAAATCAAAAGCGAAGTGGGAAATTGTAATTGTGATTAATCTGTGTCCCAGTTTTATCTCTGGGCTTTTGAGAAACTGCAGCAAATTCCTCAGTACTTATTTCATTGTTGAAGTGAGAGTCCATTAGGAGACTGATATGCATAAGTGTTTGGGAAACCAGTCTTTAAATGTTCAGAGTAATCACATCTCTGCATAATTACAAATCACTGACTGTACAAACGTCTTTCTGAATACATCAACAACCTCTTCAAGTTTTTATAAATTTCTTTCATCTTTAGTCCATACATGATCGGGTTAAAGAGAGGATGATATATTACTAGTTGTAAAAACATTATTAAACGTACAGTATTGGAAAAATCTGTTTCCAGTCGAGCTAGAAGTACATCATATGCACTCAAACAGGAAAAGTTTATCAGAACCAACAGGTGGGGTAAACAGGTCTGTGCAGCTTTTCTCCTGACTTCTCTACTACTTCGATAGGTTACTATAAATATCCTGGTATATGTAAAGAGTATGAAGAGTACAGGGAAAGCTACTGTAATTACTAAAACCATCAAGCCATATATATTAAGCAATGCAGAACTCACACATTGAAGTTTGTTAACTGTGCTGTTGCAAATTATTCCTTTCAAAATAAAGTAACAAAGTTTTATATTAAAAGTCAGCAACGGTCCCACTGACATCTGACAAGCCGGCAAAAGCCAAGCTAAAATCAGAAGAATATTAACAGTTGTTTTTCTCATGATAGTGTGATATTGCAGAGGTTTACATATAGACACATATCTGTCATAGGCCATGACTGACAGCAGGAAGAATTCGGAACCCCCTACACTGTAACATATAAACCACTGAAAGAGACAGGCTGAATAAGATATGATCTGTCGTTCAGATAAAAAGTCAATCAAAAGCTTTGGATAGATAGCAGTGCTGTAAAGAATAGAGTTGGTCAACAAAGCTGCAATAAAAATGTACATAGGCTCATGGAGGGATTTGTTAATCACTATGATGCACACAATGGTAGAATTACTGCAGATTATAAGAATGTATGCTGTAAACGTGATCACAAAATAAAGATATCTGTATTTCTGCACTTCCACATGCCCACCAAAAGTTATATATGTTACATTTAACTTGTTATCCATTGAGATTGTCTGAAACAAAATGTTAATGAATAAAACAGTTAAATTACTAGTAGTCTGATACAACCTGAGATGGTCTTATTCGGTCATCAGTGCCTGACCTTGATACACACTGTTGTGTTCCAACAAACACAGAACTGGATCTATGACCTGTTTGAGGTTTTTATCAGACTGCATCAACCTCCATGGATCTCATTAATCTCTCCAAAGGAAAAGCTACTAACATGTCAACAACTTGATCAGACTCTGGAGGCCTTAACTCATACATTTTGTTAAACTTTGTTAGCTAAGATTAAATCACTCTGTCATATTGCAGCTTTTCTCAATTGCTAAGACACATTCCTAGAAAGCTGCTCTCCTTTTCTCTAAACTGTGAACACAAACCCCAATTTTTAAGCTACTTTCACAAAACCTCAGACTCTTCTTGCAAAACCAAACTTTCACCTCAAAACAGTTCAATCTGTGCTCAAAACAACTATGTTGTCAAATCGTGCCTTGAGTCAATCAAATTTAAAAACACTACTGAACAGTCACTAAACACTATTTAGAAAAATAGAAAACACAATGCTTAGGACATGACGCTGGAGAAATAAGTGTTTATTGTACACTGTAGGCTAAATGCATGTTGTGAAACAAAAAACCTATGCATGTAGCACTTGTACAAAAAGACAAAACAAATCTTATGCATTTGCCACTTGTGTATAGTAAACTCATGTGAAAATAAAAAACACATATATATGTATGTATATACAGATGTATATATACACAGGTTTTCCACCGCCATGAGGAGAAGAATTCCTAAATAGGGTTTAGGAAAGGAGAGTACGGTGGAAGCAAAGATTGAAAAAACCTTGGTTCATATTGAACCACTCTCTAACCTGGACGGCTCTGTCAAAATACGTATTGTCCCAAACAAAAACATAGATGGGATGCTCCTCCTGCTGTCCCAACAGAACATCTTGCATGTGATTGAGGGAAATGAGGAGCTGGTGAGTGTTGTAGGGCCCCAGGTTTGCATGATGGTAGGCAACCCCATGATTGCAGATGGCAGCACATAATGTGACATTGCCACCACGCTGCCCTGAAACACCAACAATGGCCCCAAGGCCAATCACATTACGGCCTTTTCTTCTCCTTTTGGTGAGATTGAACCCGGCTTCATCCGTGTAGATGTATTCATGGGGTCTTTCCATTGCATCCAGTGGAAAAACCCTCTGTAGAAATAGAGATAGTTTTGTAAGTGATACGGAAAAAGAGATTTAGGCCACTACAGTAAATCACTTCTTAGAGTAATTATAGTTTTTCTCAATTGTTTACACACAAATTTTGGTACTTCAGACACAATGACCACAACATGTAACTCAGTCACCAACCCCCTGAACCAATTCTGCTAAACTACAAGCACAATTCCTGCTCTACACTCAGACTGCTGTTCTAAAACACACTTTTTTCAAAACACTACACACAATTCTCTGCCTTTGGCACAATTTTCATGAAGAAAATCTCTTGTCTTCACAAGGAACACACTGCCATTCAAATATGCACACTGACCCATCACAAGGCCAAACACCCATCACACAATTTTACAGTTAGCAATCAGAGCTTTAGCATAAAACGGCAAAAGGTGAGCTGTTCTGTTTTGGAGGAATGGATGCCGACATTGGAAACAGAGGCAGAGCCTGAGGAGTGAGAGTAGTAGGAGGAGGTGGACGAGGAGGAAGAGGAAGAGAAAGGACTGTAATCTCTGATGGGCAAAGAGTACAGCAGGTACACTGTAGCATCCATCATCCCGAAATTAGAATAGGTAAGAAATCTACTCTCACTAGAATATTGCAGTAATGCACAGTATTCCTACTTTGTATTCCTTCAAAGTATTTACAGTATTTTACTATTTGTTTGGCAGAACAACACAAGGTGGTTGGGAACGTCTTCTGTCTCTTTGACAGGAAACTGAACTCATGAATATGGTCCTAGAAAAATAATGCCCTACATAAAACTATGGTAAGTACAAAGAAAAACAATGACATATTTCAAAATATTGATAAGGTAAGCTCATCAACACTGGACCGTGTCCTGTGCAGAAATCATCTCAGGATGAAGCCGGTCTACAGGGTGCCATTTGAACGCAGTTCAGAAAGAGTCAAAGAATTGCAATATTACTAACAAACTAAATATTTGGGACAACGTAAGTTTCCACAGGGCTGCTCTGGTTCGTAACTGGTTCACTGCCCCCCCCCAGGCTTTTAGTTGTTTATCTCTCTCCATATTCTCCATTCCTCAATCCTATTGAGGATTTTTTTCTGCCTGGAGATAGAAAGTGTATGACCGAAATCCACAAAATGCGTATACCTCTTCTCCGAGCTATGGAGAACGCATGTGGACATGTAGCAGCTGATGGTTTTCATGGCTGGAATCACCATGCTAGGCGATATTTCCCCCGCTGCTTGGCCTGGAAAAACATGGGATGTGGATGAGGTGCTCTGGCCAGACCACAACAGAAGGGATGATGCATCATAGTATTTTTTTTGTTTTTTTTGTTTTTTACTGTAACTGTGTACAATAAATTCTTCTGGTGTTTTGTATGTAGTGTATGTGCAACTTTGTGTTGGTTGGAAATGGGATGTACACTGTGTACATTGTTTTAGTGGAACAAATAAAATATATTTGTTACTGTGTATTTGTGTTTTCCGAGTATAAAAAAAATATTCTCAAATATTTTACAACACTCTTATGTCTGTACTGTCTGTAGTGTAACACTGAACAAAAAAGGCCTAAGTCATTCTAGTGAATGGAGAAGAAGTGTTTTTCATTCATCGTAGTGTTTTACATTGAGCACATCAGTGTTCAACTGGTTCTTATGAATGTCTTTTCATATGATGGTTTGTGTGTGACATTTGAAAACAAAATACCATTTTGAGAAGAAATAACGTTGTATTGAATGTAATGTTTAATTTTGCAGGAGAAATGAGGGGTTTTGCCCATTGTGTTTTTTTTTTATTTGTGTGTAGTGTTCTGAGAATATGAGGCATTCTTTCAGAAAATGTGTGTAAACAATCGAGAAAAACT
>NC_048417.1:26498364-26499572 GCF_013103735.1 Etheostoma cragini | reverse complement strand
TTTATTTGTGTGTAGTGTTCTGAGAATATGAGGCATTCTTTCAGAAAATGTGTGTAAACAATCGAGAAAAACTGTAATAATGAAATTAAACATAACAGGCAGAAACATTACATAAAATTATGTTACAGAACCATTATCAACTATTAGAACCATAACTTACATGTTACACATAAAAGGGCACCCAAAACTTAAACAACAAATTAAGTTAAACAAGTTAAACAAATTAACTACAGCTGTTGTGATATTCCAGACCAGTCTGAAGCCTGTTGGCCAGTAACCCCCCCCCCCCTCACATTTCATCATTTTCCCATTTCAAAACCAACAACAATATACAAGTGCATTAGCAGGAAGTAATTACAAATGATTACATTAATCAGTACTAATGCAATATTGAATGGGTACAACACGAACAAATAATTTAAGAAACGTCTGCTCATTTTCAGCCCAAAAGTGGATCAGCTGCTGGGTTTCCTCCGGCGTCCCTGTGTGATACAGGGCGGTATATGTAAAGCATGTAGTGGTGTATCATAGACCGTTAATATTAATATACAGTCTATGCGATGTATACATTCCGTTCAAGGCAGGGAAATGCACGACTGTTGGGCAAATCAACGTTAACGTTAGGTTAGCGAATTGGCATAGCAAGCTAGCGATTTTTACTTTTTTTTAGTTAAGAACGTGGTTGCAAGAATATATGCACAGGACTGTATAGACCACAAAACAAGACTGTTGTAATTTTTAAATCAATTATTTAAGCCAAGAATACTTACTTTTAGGGGTCTCTCTGGTCGATGCGGCAACCATTGTTGTCTGTTGCACAATGTATATCGCTGCCCCGCGGTTTCAAGTAAGCTTGCGTTCTCCCTTGATTTTTTCATTTACTGTCAATGGTTTCAAGGGCCACACCCCTTACCCCTCAATCAAAAAAAGTAATGGGACAGCACTAGGTCTCACGTGAACGCGCAAGATGTAAGGGAAGGGGCAAGATAGAGAAATGAGATTCAGCCATAGATTTGGGCACCATCTGGTGGCGGAGGTCAGGCAGCACATTTTCAATATAATATTTATTTTACAGTTTTTCTCGATTGTTTACACACATTTTCTGAAAGAATGCCTCATATTCTCAGATAACTACACACAAATCAAAAAACACACACACAATGGGCAAAACCCCTCATTTCTCCTGCAAAATTAAACTTTACATTCAA
>NC_048417.1:26496024-26498264 GCF_013103735.1 Etheostoma cragini | reverse complement strand
ATTGCGTGATGGGTGTTTGCCCTTTTGATGAGTCAGTGTGCATATTTGAATGGCAGTGTGTTCCTTGTGAAGACAAGATATTTTCTTCATAAAAATTGTGCCAAAGGCAGAGAATTGTGTGTAGTGTTTTGAAAAAAGTGTGTTTTAGAACAGCAGTCTGAGTGTAGAGCAGGAATTGGGCTTGTAGTTTAGCAGAATTGGTTCAGGGGGTTGGTGACTGAGTTACATGTTGTGGTCATTGTGTCTGAAGTACCAAAATTTGTGTGTAAACAATTGAGAAAAACTGTAAATATATAGACATGGGCGCCTTCTGGTGGTGGAGATCAGACAGCACATTCTCATTTTAATCAACATAAAATATAGATTTGGGCGCCACATGGTGGCGAAGATCAGGCAGCACATTTTCAGTATAATGTATATAAAATATAAATATAGGCACAAGTGCATTGCTGCAGCCTGGAGCATCCCATGTCATGCCGTCCTGCCTTGTGCCATCCCCGAGTTTCTACCTTTTCAAATAAAATACTTAAAAAAATATCTCTCTTAGCCTACTTTTCAAAGTAAGAGCTTGTGTCAACTATCATGCTAATGAATAAAATACTTGAAATATTTGGTGTTTTTCCCCTGAAAAATAACAGCAATCATACAAATGAATTAAATACTTAAAGAAATATGTCTACAAGATAAATGCAGAGAATAATACTGATGAATAAAACACTTAAAATATATGTCCGTCTACAAAATTAATGCAGATTATAGGCAAACTAAAAAATCCTTCTGCCATACAGCTTGGTACCTTCCCAGAGCTTCACCTTTTTAAAATCAAAGCTACTACTAAAATACTTTAAACAATATCTCTCTTACTTTTCAAAGTAAAAAGCTTACGTCAACTATCATGCTAATAAATAAAATACAATTTTTTTATAAAAAATTTTAAAATATATGTCCGTCTCTAAAATAAATGCAGATTATAGGAAAACTAAAAAAAATCCTTCTATAGCTGCAACTTGGAGCCTCTCCTGTCTCATGCTCTCGCCATGCTGATAAAGAATTGTATTTGCAGCAATATCTCGGTGAAGTGTGAAAACAACATTAATTTTAACATGTTTATTTTTGTATTCTTGTTCTTGTTGTGTGCAGATCCTTGTTATCCCTCCTAAGGAAATCCTGCCATTAGTTGGCAGAAATGGCTGCGTTGCTGATGCAGGTTTCATCAAATGTAGGCTATGTTAATATCAGGGAACACAACAATAACATTCAGAAATGAGAAAACTATTTTTATGGCAAAATTGTTACTTTAAAAGTTTTTAACGTTTTTCAAGTGGTTGCAACAAACACGGTCAATTTCATTATTATAGCCCAGTATCACTAAGCTGTAGGCTACCTATAATAAAAAACAGTGATGAGGTACATTTGCAAAACACACAAAAAAGTTAGTTTGTTGTTTTTTGTATATCACATATACAAAAACCAACAGCCCTTTACAGTAATAACACCCAACCCCATATCTAAACCAGAGAACCCTTTGGTTAGGTTTAGGCACCAAAACCTAATATTAAGTAGACTTGAACTTAAATTATAAATAATGAAGTAAATTACTAGCATGCAGGTTCAACCCTGCACACAATAAACAAACTTAGGTACACATACTGTGTATATGTGATTTAATGCAGGGGTCTCCAATGTTTTCTAGGGCAAGGAACCTTATGTAAAAGAGAGACAGAGCAATTGCATACAACACTAATCTATTAAAACAATTATTATTAAATTTATTATTTATTTATACATCACGTTTAATGTTTAAGAACATACATGTAGCACAGTTTATCTACCTTACAGGCTGATGAGCCGGTATCAGTGTTGTTTATATTAACATCAAATCACAAATAGGCTGATTTACGTTTGCTAACAATGGGTTGGACTCATGTTTATGTATATTCTCAAACACAAACTTTTTAACAATACCCCCCCCCCCCTCTTGCAGTAACTCTTAGGACCCCACCATTTTGCTCTTTAATCTGGGAAATTCTGGGGGTTTTCTCCAAAGTTAACCCCCCCTCCACCTTTTTAATTTACAATGGTCTTAAGTAACCTTTGTAATGTTTAGGAGGTGAAAGTATGGTAACTAAGTCCTCAGAAAGTGAATCTATAAAGCAAAGTTGGGATTGTTTTTTAGTGTGTGTGTGTGTGTGTGTGTGTGTGTGTGTGTGTGTGTGTGTGTGTGTGTGTGTGTGTGTGTG